>NW_020290659.1:8043-208964 GCF_003184585.1 Aspergillus saccharolyticus JOP 1030-1 | reverse complement strand
GGTCAGACAATCCCCACCACCATCGGGTCAATCAAGCAATCAGAAAAAAAGGTCCTTGATTGAACGGGATTCATTGTTGTCCACCGTTCAATTGACTTTTCAGAAAACTCCCTTATCTTTCCAGGTTAGTTGACTGAACCACATTGGATTGGACAGCCTCAAGCTGCATGATGACCTCAATCCGGACCGGGATCTTCTCACGAATTGGCAGTCCGATAGAGTCCCATAGTACATAGTTAGATGTCTTGCACGAGTTTTGTCCATTGCAAAAAAGAAACCCTTGCAAGGCTCGGCAAAGCTTGTCGCGGCCAACTAAAAAAGCTTGGTTTGGGTTCCACCGGACGAGGAAGTCCCACTCGGCCTCCCTTCGGCTGGAATAGTGCTTATCCTGGCGGCGTAAGGGAAGAAAAGCGACACACAACAACAACAACAACAACAACAAATCCCACACCGACAATTAAATTGTGTTGGCCTGGCGCCAATACATACAGTACACAATCACGCTTATCGCCCGCCCTCGTGTGGTGTGTGTGTGTGTGTGGCTCTCTCTCCCTCTCTGCAATCACTTCCGTCACTATCCGCGCTCAGTTAGCCTCACCCATCGAAAAGCATCTTGCCACCGGCTGCATCATGCCTGCCTGCGTGTCTTCCATGCAGGCGAACCATGCAACATCCCAGTCGCGTGGTCCGTCAGACTTGTCGTGTGTCACTTTCCCACATCTACGGGGCGGGGAAATTCCATTCGTCCTTTGGTGGCTCATTGGATGCTGGGGGGTTGGGGGGAGGGGGAACGGGAACCTACCTCGCTCCACTATCTATATCCGGCGGGCCCCGGGCACAGATTACTCGCTGGCAATGTGTCTGATGGTTGGAACTGCCATCTGGGTGGGAAAGGGGGTCCATTCTGGTTCCGGCGAGGAGTTACTCTCGTTGAGTGGCGCCAATAGTCCGACGGAGGACCGCGAGGAGGTGCGAGAAAGCTATTCCGAGATGTCCGGGTTAAATTACATGTAACGGGATTGTATCTGTTGGAAGAGAAGAGGATGAGGAATGATAAAACATAATAATTATTAGAAACTGGAACCTCGAAGGGAGGGGGAAAAAAAGAAGAAAAAAAAAGGAAAAAAAGGAAAAAAAAAAAAAAAACCGGAAAGACAATGACCGTTCTCTCCGCAAGAATATGAAGAATAGGAATCAATTGGGGTGATGGGGAACCCTGATTGTCTGCCATCACAAACTCCCCTCCTGCGCCCTCTTCCGCCAAACATGCCCGAGTCAAGAAGCCCTAGTTCGTACAGACCACAGATCTCTGGAATGGATAGACCGCGAGGACTTTACTCCCGCTTGCTAGTCACCGAATAGTCCGTTGACATCACAATGCCCGCCGCATGCCCGTTTTTATCGTGCTTGACCATCGCGTGCATCGCCTCCACGTCGTCCTGCGTCTCCGGGACTGCGGCGCTGCGCAGGGTGGACAGGTAGTCCCAGTTGCGGATTACCTTCTTGCGTGCCCCCACAGGGTCACTGCCATCGCTGCCCTGGCCGCGAGGCTTGCCCGCGCTGGAGATCTTGCTGCCGAAGAGGTGCGGGGCGATCTGCAGGAGGAGCGGCCGGAGCACGGGGAGACAGGCGCAGATGATGCCCACGTTGATTTCCACCATTCTGGTTCAGAGATCGACCAACGTTAGTAAGAGACCGCAGATGCACTCCGGGAGTGCGGGGGAGGGGAAACTCACGCCCATTTGGCCAGGGTCACCTTGTACCAGGTCAGGTCACTGTCGTGGACGAACGGCATCATCGTGACAATGCGGACGATCGCAATCACGCAAGCACTGGAAGACCGGGTCAGCAACTTCGATTTTTCCAGCCAAAGCAAGGGACGCATACAAAGAACCCATCATCAAGACCATCATGAGAAGCACCTTCTGCTTGAAGGTGGTCTGGAGCGACCAGCAGAGCCGGATGGGCAGGGCGAGGGTGATGAGGTCGGAGAACAGGTTGAAGGCCGCGTTGGCGTACACAAAGGCCAGCTGATCGACACACCGCGCAGTCGGCATCAGCGTGACATCCCACATGGCCTGGGCCGGAATGCAGCCCAGAGTGAAGACGAGCAGACTGATCATGTTGTACACGGCGACAAAGATCATGATGCCGTAGGTCATCTGGCGGAACCGCTTCTCGGGACTGAGGCGCAGGAAGAAGAGCAGAATCGAGGTCTTGACCAGCCAGATGCCGACCACGAAGACGTCTTCACCCGCGAGGTCATTCTGATACTCCCAGTCAGGGTTGCCGGGATCCAGCGAGGCCCCTCGGCCGGATTGGAGGTGCCTACCTGCTTGAAGGGCTTGATTCGGTCGAGATACAGATCCCAGATGTGCACCCCATACCCGTTGTCAATGTCTGTTCCGGTCAGCGGTGCTACGGACTTGGTTGGGGGCGTTCGAAGATCCTCATCACGTACTGATAATGCCCAAAATAGCAAAAATCCACGCGCAGATTTGAGCCCCGATCACGAACCCTGGTCAACCCTGGTCAGCGTGGTTTCATTGCTGCCCTTCATGTGTCCGGCTTACAGTCGTCGAGGGCAATCGTCTTCTGCAGAACCGCCCGAGTATACAGTCGCAACAACAGCACGGCAGTTCCCGTGAAGCACAGAGCGAGATTGATCGAATAGATCTGATAGTTCTGATTGGGCGGGTTTTCAAAGTTGGCTGTCACCCCCGCGGGGGGGTCGGCGGCGGGCACCCGGCTCAGATCCAATGTGGTTGACATGAGGGTGAGTGAGTGAGTGAACGAAGGACTATCCCTGTCGGTGCTGCTGCTGCTGCTGCTTTGGTTTGGATGTAAATCGAAGATATCCCTGTTGTCGAGCCACGAACCAAGGATCCACGATGAGAGACAACGGCTCCTTTTGTGTCCATGCTTCTTTATATCTTCTCCGTCGAGTCAGTCCAGTACTTCCGTTCAGCGATCTTGCCCTTCTTCATTCAGACCCCCATCTTAGACATCATATGCAAGATACATCGGACTACCGCCATAGTCTCCTCGCCTGCATCACATAGTTGGTATCCTTTCACGGGGGGAGACTGCGGAGTGGCGATGATTGTACCTCCTTGGCTGAACCCCCCGCTCGATGGGCTCGGACCCATTTGCGCCACTATTCACAGTGTCCAGAAACCTTCCCCTGCACTAATCTTGAATTGGGTGGGAGGATCTGACACCTCGATCGCGAACAAACCCAAAGTGTCCCCCGACGGAGGCTCGATCGACGCGATTGTTTCTGACGGAAAGCGATCCCCGACGTGAGGGTCCAAGCGCAGCTTGTGTTCCAGAGGTAGGGGGGCACTGGCCAAGGAGTGCGTCCGTCCGTGCTGGTGTAGCTTTCCCTGACGATCGCACCGGTTTCGAGAAGTGACAGGCTCGGATCTTCGGTCGCGCTGACCGATGCAGCGGCGAGGTATCACACGGTCGCTCTTCGTGAGACCAATAATTGCGGAGATGCCTGATAGTGCAGGGCTGCCCCTATCTCAGGTTTTTGTCCCGTGAAGCGGTGCATCTTTGCCTGGAACTGCATGTGCTGATTTTGGTCGTGTATCAATTGGGGCAGATTGGCACTAGAAGGGAAGATGGATGAAGAAAAGAAGAACGAAAAAAAGTACAGGAGTCAGTGACTGGGCAGTCACTCGTACATTGATAGATCAGGGCTGCCGAATACGCCTCTGTCCCGCCTCTTGCACAAGCCATTGTCTGCCATTTTGCATGGTGCAAGGAAGAGATTAATCAGAACCTTCTTTTGACAGCATATGGCATATCTTTCACCTGTCGATGTGCCCTCCCCTGAAGGCATCCCTCCACGGAGAGAGAGAGAGAAAGAGAGAGAGAGAAATGTGACAGGTGTCAGACCCACCCCAGTCCGACACCAGCAACGATCTCCATCGATCCAATGACTACGGAGTACCAGCCGACTAATTCTGCAGATCGTGTTTGCCTTGATTTGGACTCCAGTCCAGATCTGACGTATCCAATCCACCAACCAAGTCCGTTCGTGGTCTATGCACAGTGACACCCTGTACAAAAGCACCGATTCATAAGGCTTTGAAGCCGCCCGCCCCTGTTGCCGGTGACAATCTCCTCATATCCTCCAGCCGAGCTCGTTTGGGAACTGCGTTATCTGTCATGACAGGTTTGAAGGAGGTGGTTCTGTCTGCCGGCCAGGACCGCGACCAGTCGAAGACCTCGCTTAACCGTCAGAATGCACGGTACAATTGGGTGGACAAGGCATAATGCGTCTGGTGCAGGCCATCCGCGGCCCCGCCGATCTGCTCTGGGTCGATTTGGACCATAGGAGCAAAGCCACCAGCACCCCCCCCCCCTCCAAGTCCAGGTTAGAGCTAACACACTTCCTGGACACCCATAGAGGGCCAACCCTGGGCCAAAGCATCTCCGCCACCCACATTGCAACCGCAACCGGGGTGAGCGAAGAGACCATCGGTGTGACTGCGAGTTAATTGCTTTCTCCGGCCTCGAATCCCACCGTACCTGTGTCTGTCCCCTTCGACAGATAATGATGTGGCGCTGCAGTGGGCATGATGCGGGCTGTCACCCCGTGCGGACCGTTTCGCGAGCCAGCCGTCGAGACATACACCCACCCGCCTGACTCGGAGATGGCTCTGCTGGTGCCTCCCATGCGTGCCGTCTTGGGTTTCATGGGCGCGGTGCCTTTCCGTATCTGGACGAAGCTCAGTCATGAACCACTCAACTTACTCCGCAATCTCTGTCCACACCACCAGCGGCAGGACAGCTTGATCGGCTTGCGCAGCAACCCGTCCACCCTCCGTGCATCAATGCGAAAACCAGACGATGTCCGAGAATATCTCGCAGAGCCCCGAGCGACTATTCCGGCTGAACGATGTCATGGCCGAGATCTCGGGCGGTATGTAGTTCGGACCAAGTGTCGTTTGTAGGGCTTTTCCCGCGTTGCCCCGTTCGCTTTGCCAGCTTGCGGGGGGAGAAGCCATGCACGAGAGAGTGAGTGTCACTCCGTCACTTGAGGTAACATCTTCCAGGGGCTATGCTCTGTATCTCTGCTCCGAGCAATACGAGGCTGTCATTGACTGGATTGATTCTCGTGGAGTCCCCGCGTTTTCGTCCCCGGACTCGGTTTCTTCCCGATGCTTCCCCCTCCTAACCCTAATCCAGCACCACATACTGTACGTACTGCACCGCCCAGCCATGCAGGATCGGACCGTCACTGTCAGTTCTGACTTCCTATCAAGACAGCCAACATGACTACAGTCACCTGGTCGACCGTCTCGATATCCAGTTTCCCACCCCGATGCCAAGTCTGGGTGACTGGGAAGATGCCTTCACCAAAGCCAAAGCCCCTCTGGCGCATATGACCGACGCGGCGAAGAAAAACATCACCTACGGCTCCTCGTCGACCACCAATGCCTGCTGGTCAAAAACACCAACCACACCTCCCCCTCCAAGCCCCACGCTTCCCTCTCCTTCTTCGACTACGACGCGGGTCGCCGCCCCGCAGAACACGATGGACGAACTTAGCTGGAGCATGTGGTCCATTTCATCCGGGGTTCGGGTATGGCTTGACGTACGCGGAGTTGAAATTCAGTACGAGGATTTGGGGGTTGAGAGGGTGGAGAATGCGAGCACCTCTTGTTTGGCCCCGGATGTGCAGGACGGGCTGGAAGAGGGAGGGTTGGCCGCGCGGTGGGATGCGGTGATGAGGGTGCGCTGTATGGTGAAGAACACGGAAGAGGTTGCCGCGAAGGAGGTCGTGCAGTTGTCGGGGAGGGTTAGTTTTTAAAATGAGGGGATGTTGGGACGGACAGTGTATATATAGGGTTGAATATGAATTCATGAGCCAAGCCAACTCATGTATACTTTTGGGGGTTTGTTTTCGTCAAGGCGGCGATGCATGGAGCTCAAATACGACAGACAGCAAGAGTATAGAGTATAGGTACTTCCCTCTTACAACGCGCGTATCAACCAACAAGATATACAATACATTTTCACACGCTAGTCACACACACTCATATACATAAACACCTACCGGATCCACCCCTTAGGACCAGCCCACGTCCCCTTCACCATGTTGTTGTAGTACACCCAAGGGAAGAAGTTCTTCTTCAGCTGCCAGAAAGCCTTGCGCGGCGTGGCCTGGTCGATCCCGAACAAGCTGCCAAAAGTCTCCTTGGGCACGCCCGCGTACTTGAACTCGGCCAACAGGACCTTGCCATATTCCGTCGTCAACGGGCACGAGGTGTACCCGTCGTACTCAGCATCGGGCGCCTTGCCCTCGGCCGCGCGCAGCAGGTTGCGCACCATCACGGGCGCCTCGGCGATGACGGCCGCGGCGGTCTTGGAGGTCGGCAGACTCGACGCATCACCGATGGACCAGACGTTCTTGAACTTCTTGTGCTGGGTGGTGGCGTTGTCGACGTCGACAAAGCCCGCCGCGTCGGCCAGCGGCGAGTTCTTGACGAAGGCGTGCGGGCCCATCTTGGGCACGACGTGCAGCAGGTCGAACTCGCGCTGCACCTGCGCGCCCGACCCATCGACCTTGGCGAAGGTGGCGGTGTTGCCCTCGACGGCGACGAGATCGTGCTGGAACAGGCCCTCCACGCCGCGCTCCTGGCGCAGCGCCTCCAGGGAGGCACTGTACTTGGGCACGCCGAACATCGCCGGCAGCCCGGTCGCGAAGCTGATGTTGATGGCCGACTTGCTGGGATTGGACGGGTCGTACAGCCCGGCCTGCTTCCAGTGGTCCAGCGCCAGCCACATGATCTTCTGCGGCGCGCCGGCGCACTTCAGCACCCCCGCCGGCTGCGTGAACAGCGCCTTGCCGCTCTTGAGCTTCTGCAACGTCCGGTACACCTTGTCCACGTGCTCGTAGCCGTAGATCGACGAGACCAGGCTGTTCGGGTCGGCCAGCGCCTCGGGCAGCCCGCGGATGCTGTTGAAGTTGACGTGGATGCCCGGCACGACGATCAGCTGCTCGTACCCGAGACGGTCGCCGTTGGCCAGCGTGACGGTGTTCTGCTCGGGGGTGAAGCTGTCCACGGCCTGGCCGTACAGCTTCAGCTTGGGGTCCAGCAAGCCAGGCAGCGGGCGGCGCAGCTCCTCCTTTGTCTTCACGCCGCCGCCGACCAGGGTCCAGCCGGGTTGGTAGTGGTGCCATTCGGCGGGGTCGATGATGGCGATGTCATCTTGGGTGAATTGCCCAGTGCGGAGGAGTTGGTGGCTGACGTTGAGACCGGCGCTACCGCCGCCAACGACGAGGATCTTGTGAGAGCGCGTGGAGGAGGAAACGGGGGAGGGGGAGGCAGTCGATGAAGGTGCGGCGGCGGTGGCGAGCGTGCGGAGGGAGGCGATGGAGGGGTTGGCGGGGTTGACGGCGCGGGCAGCGCGGGTGACGCTGCTGCGGAACATGGTGAAGGAACGAACCACCGAGGGTGAGATTGAGAGAAGAGAAATGGAAAGAGAGAAGATGAAGATGAAGTTTGAAAAGGCAAAGGCAGAGTCAGAATGGAGTGAATGGATGTACCTGAAAGTTAAGCTGATCGAACCAATTGCCGGCCTCGCCGATCGCGTCATCTCGGGATTCCCCTGTTGGTGCTGTTTGTGTGGTTTGTGTGGTTTGTATGGTTTGAATCCATCCTCCCGGCCCAATCGAAATCCGCCTGTTTGTTCTTATCGGTCGGCGTCTTCGGCCGCTTTTCCTCCACACCAACGCTCTCAATCAGCGTCTCATTCTACTATCCATGATTTGATAGACAGTGAGACCACACGACAGGATGGCGTGATCTGCTATGTAGGATATTCCATTTCCGATGCGCTGAAATACAGTATATTACAACCACTAGAGACCCCGACCCCGACCCGATGGCATGCTCCTCACGAGTTCATCACCGACGAGGCCACCTCCTTCCTCAACGCCTCCTTCACAATCGCTCCGCACATCTTCGCATATGGATTCGTCTGGACGGCCAGCTGCTGTGCGACTTTGTTGCCAAACCGGCCGCCCATGAAGAAGTCACTGCTGGCCATCTCCTCCAACTGCTGCGCCCCCATCCCCTCCAGCCGCTCCGGTCCGCCCTCCCCCTGTGCCTGTCGGAACCGTGCGGCTTTCAGCAGCAAATACCCGCGATGTGTGTATGCGTCCGCGAGGATGCGCGCCTGTCCGGGGGAGACAGGGTCGGCGGGGGATCGTGGGTGGGCGAGTTGGATGGCCTGCGTGAGGTCGGCGAGGAGGGCGGAGGCGGAGGCGCTGTTGGCGGCGGCGAAGAGCTTCGTGTCGGGGTCGGATGATGGGGTGCTTGAGGCGGACGTGGGTAGAGGCGTCAGGTCGATGAGGAGGCGTCGGGCTTGGGCGCGGTTGATGTAGGCTGAGGGGTAGGTGGGTGCTTCGATGATGAGGAGATCGAGGTCCCTGATGGCTTGCTGGACCATGGAGAGGGAGGGCTCCGGCTGTTCGAGCGTGCGGACGATGTCCAGCTCGGCGGACTTGAGTGAGTCGTGCTGCTCGGGCGAGATGTTGAGGTGGGCTGGCAGGGAAGAGAGACTGGCGTCGATGACGGGCGCGGAGGAGGGAGATGACTCTGCATCAAAGAGGGCCTGCAGGACGGCGGAGTCGTTGGTTGTGAGGGAGGGCTTGCAGGGGGTGATCGTAGTCATGGTGATGGTGTGTCTGTCGGTTGAGATGTGTAGGATGTTTGTTTCGTGAGAATCTCAAATACGAGCTTCTTTGAGAGAAATGCTTTGCACGACACATTAAAGACCGGAGGAAAATAGCCCAAGTATATCTGGCGCGTCAAGAGGAGCTGCGCCTCTAACCGTCCGGGATTATCGAAAAACGGATGTTTGGTCAAATACCCGCCGCCAGCCGGGGTTGTCCGCCCGCAACCGACGCCATCCTCTGCCATTCCAGCCAAAGTATCCCCCAAAGTATCCCAATGTATCCCCAAGTATCCCAAAGGATCCAGAAGATCACTACTGTATCTATGAAGGGTCAAGATAGGAATATCCGTCTGGAGATAAGGGTTAAAAGGTAACTCTTTTCCACTCAAACTCAACGCTTGATCTCAGAACTCCTTTTGCATCATCAACCCCAACACGATCTATTGATACAACAAAACAGTCATCTTCTAGCCCTACCTACAAAGCAATCTCAGCACACATCGTCATGGCTCCCATCGCCACCTCTTCCCCTACCACCTCTCTCCCCACCAATAACTCCAGCCTCGCCAGCTACAAGGGCTACGACCATGTGCACTGGTACGTGGGCAACGCCAAACAGGCGGCCGCCTTCTACATCACCCGCATGGGCTTCCAGCGTGTGGCCTACCGCGGCCTCGAGACCAACAGCCGCGCGGTCTGCTCGCATGTCGTCCGCAACGGCGACATCACCTTCATCCTGACCTCTCCCCTGCGCTCCCTGGACCAACTCGCCCGCTTCGACCCCGCCGAGCAAGACCTCCTCCGCGAAATCCACGCCCACCTCGAGCAGCACGGCGACGCCGTCAAGGACGTGGCCTTTGAGGTCGACTCGGTGGATGCCGTGTACAACGCCGCCGTGGCCAACGGGGCAAAAGCCGTCTCGGGCCCGCAGACCCTCGAGGATGGCGACGGACAGGTGCGCGTGGCCACCATCCAGACCTACGGACAGACGACGCACACCTTGATCGAGCGGGGACAGTACCACGGGGCCTTCCTGCCCGGCTATCGGGTAGAGACTGGTGGCCCCGATCCCATCACTGCTCTTCTGCCGGGGGTGCATCTACGACACATCGATCACTGTGTGGGGAACCAGGATTGGGATGAGATGGATAAGATCTGCCAATAGTACGTCCGTCCCCTGGGAAAAGTCCCCATGGACAAAGACACCCCGTCATGGTTGATACGTGTACTGACGCGATCACCAGCTACGAGAACGCGCTCGGTTTCCACCGCTTCTGGTCCGTCGACGACAAGGACATCTGCACGTACGTCTTCCCCTCTCCCACCAATCTCCTACACAATCGAGTCCAACCACTAACATCTCCCGCCGGGGTGGATAGTGAATTCTCCGCCTTGAAGAGCATCGTTATGGCCTCTCCCAACGAGGTCGTCAAAATGCCCATCAACGAGCCCGCCAAGGGCAAGAAGCAGTCCCAAATCGAGGAGTACGTCGACTTCTACAACGGGGCCGGCGTGCAGCACATCGCCCTCCTCACGGACGACATCATCCGCGACATCACCAACCTCAAGGCACGCGGGGTGGAGTTCATCCAGGTGCCGGACACCTATTATGAGGACATCAAGATCCGGCTGAAGAAGGCGGGGCTGGTGCTGCACGAGGACTTTGAGGAGATTCGCAAGTTGGATATCTTGATTGATTTCGACGAGGGGGGGTATTTGCTCCAGCTGTTTACTAAGGTATGTAATCTATTTTTTGGAGAGGTGCAGGCGAGGCTGACATGTGCGACAGCATCTGATGGACCGTCCAACGGTGTTCATCGAGATCATCCAGCGGCATAATTTCGCTGGGTTTGGCGCGGGGAACTTCAAGTCGCTGTTCGAGGCGATTGAGCGGGAGCAGGCGCTGAGGGGGAATTTGGTTTGAGGCTGAGGCGGGTTCGGTTGGGTTTGTTCTGATAGCATTTG
Organism: Aspergillus saccharolyticus JOP 1030-1; assembly: GCF_003184585.1. Classification (NCBI taxonomy): domain Eukaryota; kingdom Fungi; phylum Ascomycota; class Eurotiomycetes; order Eurotiales; family Aspergillaceae; genus Aspergillus; species Aspergillus saccharolyticus. The sequence continues at coordinate 198,302 of NW_020290659.1, read as the reverse complement.
CTTGGTTTAGCGATCGCATTTTTTTTTTGGTGGTTTAGCTGGCTTTCTGTTACTGTACTGTACATTCAAACTGTGGTCGTGCATTGTACCTTGCATGGCAATGAAGACGGATGTTTTCTTTCATACGGTTCTTTCCAGAAGACTTCAAGCCTGCTATGACAGCTGCGCCAGCTGCTCGTCGAACCGGGCTCTGGTCTCCTGTGATGCAATGATACCCGCGGGGCTTGGTCAGCAGATGTGCCCCTTCGTATCAAATTCACGTCGGGCGATGGCTACAGTCGGATATCCCGGCCTCAGGAACGGACCCTCTATCGTGACGTCAACATCCTATCGTAGGTTCCCAAGTCATCTCCGCGCGAATCTCCGCATTGATTTCGTACAGCGTATGTGATTGGGCCGTGGGGTTTCTTTATCGAGGTCTACGTGCGCTTTGGTCGGTCAGGGCGGCGGTTATTGGCCGGGCGATTGGTGATAGGTCTCGAGATAATTGCTCCGCTTGCATGAGGGATAACCACTCGGGTGTAGTAAGACAACTATGACATGGATGGAGACGGGCAGCATTGAGGTCCATCGAATCAAGTTTCAAGGATACGGTAGTTGAGAGACCGTGCGAGAGGTTGCGTGGCCTCCTTTCAGGTCTACTCTACTGACTTGTAATATCCTGGCATCACCAGAAGCCGGAAACAATAAGGATGACAGCCACAATGGAAGGGACCGCCATCGCGATAGTGACAGGGCCATGGTCTGCAGCAGGGAACCAGATGGTGCCCTACATACATGAACAGGCATGCTATTGCATTGCCGTTGCTCACCACATATTGAAGCGAAAGAGACAAGGAAAGGGAGATTCCACCATATATCGTAACCTGCAGTCGAAATGCCACTAGACAGGTGCATCCTTATACACGAAACGAAGGGCAACTTGCAATCGACACGCGCATCGTATATCAAATCAAGCTATCTATCCGAGATGAGCATCCTTCACTGGGCAGTCAACCATCAAAGAGGGCACCGGAAGTTCAGACAAAGATGCACACAAAGGGCCATCGCATCCCATCCAACAAAGAACCAGACCATCATCTCTTCTTCTCATCCTCAGTATTCAACATGGAACTATCGCATCTTCTATACACCACTCCTAGCCGACTTTGGCCCACAACATCCCCATCCCAGACCGGAGACTCTTAGACCAGTTCAAGCTTAAGTGCTCCTCTACCATCACTCCCCAAAGACAACCCTAACCATGCTCGAGGACGACGAAAACGAGTACGACAACTACTACCCCCAACCCAAACCACCCTCAACCCCCAGCAGCCCTTCCACTTCCAGTTCACCATCATCTCTCCTCCGTCTCCAGCGATCCCTCAACCTCCCCCGCGAAGCAGCCTCCGCCACCGCCCTGGAACGCGCCAGTCAGTCCCCCCAATCCCGACAATCCCTATAAAACCCTAACAGACCCCAGATGTAACCCCCCAAATAACCATCCACACCCACACCATCACCCCACGGTACCCCGAGATCCCCCCACCGAGCCACGAGCCCTACACCCTGCGCGCACGCATCTACACCCCCCGCAGCCACGGCTACACGCCCACCCACCTCCCCGTCTACCTCTACTTCCACGGGGGCGGGTTTTTCAATGGCAGTCTGGACAGCGAAGACGCGATGTGCGCGCGGCTCGTCTCCAGCCTCTCCGCCCGCGGGCGGCCCATCATCCTCGTCAGCGCGGACTACCGGAAGACGCCGCAGGTGCGATACCCGGATCCCTTCGAGGATGCGTGGGAGGTGTTTGAGTGGATGGAGCGGCGGATGGCGTGGTGGAACGGGGATCCGAATCGCGTGGTGGTGGGCGGGGAGGATGCCGGGGCCGGGCTGGCGGCTTGGGTGGCATTCTTCGCGCGCACGAATGTGGCAGGCCGGAGGGAGTTGGATACGCGGGGGGGCAGGCTGGTGAGGGTCGTGGGGGTGGTGTTGTGTAATCCCTGGATGCCGTTTCTGGATCGTGTGGTTGAGGAGGCGCGCGGGAGGGGCCAGGGGGAGAGTCCAGGTCACTTCGAGAGGAAGAAGGAGAGGGAGAGGGAGATGTTTACACATGATTTCTATCGCGCGCTGCTGGATATTCATCACGTCGAACCGGGACATCATGCGCTGGGGCCCTGGACGGCACTGGGGGCGATGCCGCCGACGTATGTTCTGACCTTTGCGGAGAGCTGTTTGCGGCTGCGGCAGTTGATGTTTGCGATTATGTTGATGCGCGAGGGGTGAGTTGGCTTTCCTTTCCTTTTGGTGGGATGGGGCCTTGCGGGAGATGAATTGGTTGAAATAGCTGCGATGCTGACGGAACCTGGGGTAGGGTGGATGTCCACTTGAATGTACTCGCCGACTCGCCACACGAGATCCCGGACCAGGAGCTTCTGCCCAGTTCGCGGCCGTGGGGCGACGAGCTGCTCGAGGCCCTGCTGTGGTGCTTGCGGCCGATGGAGTGAATCCCTTCTCCACGATGTCGACTTTGCAACTGGAATCCCCGGACACGACATGTCTTGGGTGGGGTGTGGATTGTCGAGCATATACATAAGTTTCATTGAGAGACAGCACCTAGATAGGGGTCCGGATTCATATTTAGTTTGAAAAGTCTAGACATAAGGTCCGGAGTGAGACGGCGTGGTAGGTGGTGGATGGGGAAGAATTACTGTCATGCAGGAGGAAAACATGCCAGTGGGTTGCATGAATAAGGATTGTCGGACTCTTGCCCTGCGTAAACTCATCGACCAGTGTTCTACTAACGTTAAAATGATTGATAACAATGTACATCAAAACCCAAACAAACTGCTTTCTGTTCGCCATCAAATCATCCATCGTGTTATTCAAGCGTGGCATGTCAAACGCTGATATGTGCAACTCTCATTGTTCGTCGATGATGAGCAAAGGAGGAATCGCTCCCTCCGTAGCAGTTCGGGCTGTCTAAGAACCCAAAACAGCGCAAATGAAACGCCTACCTATGGAACTCTACGTGGTGGAATATATCCCAGTGGTGTGCGGCCCTAGATATTCGACAAATGCTCCCCCCGTACCCTCCCAGCACCAGTAATCAAATTCCTGGGAACGGCCGGCACCGTCTATTCCCCGCATCCTACCAATCAGTACTACTCAACGGCCACCCATTGACCGTACTATACGCCTCAAGCGGCGTCGTCCCATTCAAGGGCTCGTAGTGCGTCCGCTCCCCGCATGTCTCCTCTCCCTCCCGCAGCGATATGCACCGATCCTGCAGCAAGGCCGCCACATGCGCGCCCGCCTCCTGCCCCTCAAACCACGCCCCATGCAGGAATCCAAAGTACGGCGCGCTGGTCGCCTCCCCCGCAAACCACAGCCGGCCGGCATTCGCCCGCAGATTCTGATGCATCTCCAGCGTCGTCCCCACCGGCCAGTTGGAATAACTGCCGTACGCCCAAGGCTCCTGCGACCAGCGCGGGTACGTCACGGCCGTCGGGTGGGGGATTTCGGTCTGGAACATCTCGCGGAGCACATCCAAGATCTCAGCCGTCGTCTGCTCGGTGGTTTGCCGCTCCACGCGGTAGGCCTGTTCCTCGACCACGGTGACAACGAGGATATTGGAATCAGGCAGAAAGGCTTGGAAAATCGGGTAGTAACCGCGGGTGGTCGGGGAGGCATAGAGGAAGAACTGCGTATCGGTGGGCCAGAATGTATACGGAAACTGCAAGAAGATCTTGGTGTAGGTGCCCATGTTGAACTTCTCGATCGCGGTTCGTTTCCATTTCGGGAGGGGCGGGTGGAACGACACGGCGTGATTTTGAAGCACCCCGAGAGAAAACGTGCAGATAGCATAGGCGGCTTCGATGCAGTCCCCGTCTCTTGTATGAACGGTGACGCCGTTGGGGGAGTGGTCAATGGCGGTGACATGGGTGTTGAGGCGGAGGCGCGGAGAGGCTGGACGGTCGGTGAAGACTGTGGCGGCTGCCTGCTCGATAATAGTGCTATACCCGCGGGGGTCAGTCACAAAGTGGTTCGCCTTGCCGAATTGATTAAAGGTTAGGTTCTCGCCAGCCATTCCAAATACAAAGGAACTAGTCTCGGGCGGGGAGGCGTCCTCCCAATCTAGATGACGCATACACATTAGTCCACAGCCGGGCTCCCTTATGTAGGTCCTGAATGGCAAACCAAGGGGGGAGTATGCCCTGTATGCCTCGATTGCCATGCTTCATCGGATCATACCCCAGTTCCACCACTCGACCGCTTGGGCGGCCATGTCATTCTTGCGAGGGCGCCAGCCAGCCAAGGCCAATCCGGTCCGGGCGGTTTGGTCTTGCAGATTCTGCATCAAGATCCGACCGGCCTCCCGGGCTGCAATCTCGTAGACTCGGGCATATTCATCGAGGAGATGTCGATAGTCGGATTCTCCGGTCTCGTTGTAGGTACGGAGTGAGCTGTAGTTGGAATAGGTATTGTGGAGATGATATTTTTGGGCCTATTGATGAGTATGGTTTGTTGTCTATAAGGAAAAGAACAATCACATACTAGAGCCCAGACAGGATTGATAGCATCGATCGAACCCAAGCCCTGTAGCTGTGGTGGGGCGGGGAGTAACTCCGTTTAGCGCAGCCTCAAAATGCTTGCAATCTGAATGCGGGGAGGAACATACCCAGTTGGCCCCGAATTCCACTACATAAGGGTTGCCTTCTTTGTCTACTCCAAAGTCCGTATGCCATACCCGACCTCCAAGCGCCTCGCGAGTCTCGAGTAGAATGAAGTCGGTGACGGACGCGTTATTCAGGGCTTGCTGCTCGGATTAGTCGAGCGTAATGGAGGGTTACTCAACCTCAACGAACACATACCGCGGCAGCCACCCCGGCCATCCCCCCTCCCCTGAAACAATTAGTCCTGACAATTACCCCAGATCTAATGCCTATTGCATCGGCTTACAAGATGGCCACGGTTGTCTGCGTGCACATTTCGCCCGTCAGAGGGGTTTGCGCCACGTACCCCCATCCTGGCTGAACCCCAAGCGCGACGAGTAAGAACGAGAGGGAACTAGAATACATTTCTGCGCCCACCATTCGACAGTACCGGATCTGAGGCAGGGGACTTTCCCCGAGGACCGAGGAGGTGTAGCGGACTATATATAGGTCGCAGCGCAAGAAGAGAGATGTCACACAGTCTGATCAGCATGATGCTGGCACCCTTCAGGGCACGGTACATTCAGCGGCCAGAAAGCGAGGCAAACAAAGAAGGATGCAGGGCGGGCGTGGATCAAATAACCCGGACGATCCTCCTTGGCATCCGGTACTCGCATCACCAGGGCTGCACAGGTGACTTCTTCCGGACCGGCGAACACTGGGTCGATCGGATGCTAATCGGTGGGAAACGAAGAACTGGACGAGTCTGGCCGGAAAAGCGAGGGAGCTTCGATGATTGGCGCGATAAGCTGGTCCCTATCATGGCAGTCTGGTCGATTTGTAGCGTTGGCACTGCCAGTTGCAGTCGTTGTGGCATCTGATAGCAGGACGAAGTGGACTTTGTGCTACTTCCCCACTCGTGATAATGATATTGAAAGCATCGGGACAAATTGGCCGTTGTCTCATGATGCAATGATTGAAGTCGGAGTGTGAAAAGGCGGAGGCGGAGCGAGTGAAGAGGGATTGGACGATAATTTGAGGGGTTTGATCAGTTTGTACTCCGTACTGGATGGTCTGTTTTGGGGTGTTTGCATCCCATCCATCCCCCCTCTTTTGGCCCCCACCCGACCAGGAGTGACGGAGTGACTTGGATGCCATGCATGAATTACGCCCCGGGGCGAATGGCCGTAATGCGTTAGTATTTCGAAACTACGTCAAATTTGGAGTACTCGAGTAAAAGATAAAATCTATTGCCAAGCTGACGGCCTTTTTGCAGTCATGAATGCTATGAACAAAACGGGAAGAACACTTTTTCATCAACAGGTATCAACAGGAGCCCTCAAAAAAAGTAAGAATATAAACACCAGCCATGATCATCAGGGATATTACTCGCAAAAAGCTCATTCGTCATCCATGTTCAGCTCGTCAAAGTCATCAAGCAGCTCGTCCATGTTAATCTGTGGCACCTCATCCTCACTCTCATTGTCCTCGTCCTCATCCATAGCATCCGCCGCTGGGCGCTGCTTCCGGACCTTGTACAGATCCAGAGTCTGTCGGAGCTCCTCATCTTCTTCGACGTCGCGTAAGAACATCTCAAAGTCCTCCTCCAGACGGTTGGCTTCTTGCTCCTTCTTGCGACTGGGTTGACCAGCACCGGCGAGGGCCTCCTCTTCGTACTCGCGGGCCATGCGCTTGAGGCGCCAGGTACGGCTCTTCGGCTTCTTCTTGCGGGCGTAGAACTTCTTGACGAGGACGACGTCGGGGATGGTCGAGCCGTACTGGTGGCTCTGTTCGATGGCGTCGAAATTATCATCGTTGAAAATGGTTCCGCTGAGGTGGTAACCGAGAACGGAATCGCCGGGGTGCAGAATGCCGCCCAGGTGGGTCCGCGTGAAGTAGGTAGTATCGTTGGAGCCAAGGTCTGCGGCGCGAGCGACGGTGGCCTCGGCAAGATGGTACCGACCATTAGTCTGGCCCGTAAGCTCGATATCCAGGATGATGAATTCCTTCAACTGAGTGACATCCGCAAGGTTCTTGAACGGCGACCGCCAGTAGACGCCGGTTTGAACGTCAGCGGTCTGAAGGGTAGCCGGATCGAGGAAATTGACGGTGTTTCCAACGCGGTGGCAAAGAGTAAGGGGTGAGATGTTTCCGAGCTGGCGGGCCAGCTTGAGTGGCAACGCGACGAGGTCATCCTTGCAAATAGGGATCAACTCGATGGAGAAAGTGTGTTTGTAGGATTTGGTGCTGGTGTGGACGTCCATGGAAATCAACTCCTGGGACTTCTGCATCTTGCACGGAACCACAGAGGCGAGGAAGTCGACCATCTTTTCGGCGTGGTTTCGCTGCGCGAAGTAGAAATCGATACCATCTTTGGCTTCTTTGATATTGACCGTATCCTTGTGGGCGCCATTCTTCAAAATCAACTGCTCTAGATGAAGGAAAGTGCGCTTGTGGGGCACCTTTTGTCGGACCTGGACTGCAGCTCGCCACGTATTCGGGGTGAAACTCTTCTGACAATCTGCCGTCGAGGTTAGCCATCGGCTGGGTGGATGCAAGCTCCAAGCGGTAAACTTGAGCCAGTCGGAGAACTAGACCTACCAGGACACTGCTGACCAGCCACAACATACTCCACCTCGAATGATTGTTGGATAATCGTGCCTTGGAAGGCCTCCTGCTGGATTGTGATGTTGACCTTAATGCGCTTCGAGTGGGGTTCGGTCCAGATGAAGTTGGCGTCGATGATGCGGACTTTGGACAAGCCACGAAGACGGCGCAGACAGAGGGCGAGTAGTTCCTTGGACTCGAGGGTTGCCACTACCCACTGGTTGGGGGGCTGCAGCCACCGCTCGCAGTCTTTGCAGCAGAGAAGGGTCGACTCGCGCTGGATGCTAAATTCCGGAGAAGATCAGTCTTTGTCCGTGTTGATTTGTCGCAGAAAGCAGAGACTTGACATACCCCTGAGTAACGTCAACATTGAGCTTCAGACAGTCCTGGCACATAGCACCCGCGGAAGTGGTTCCATCGATGGGGGCACCGCAGTTGCAGCAAAGAATGCTAGGATGGATTAGCAAGATTCGGGGCTAGATAGGCTGACGATAGAAACTTACGTCGCAGCGACCGGAGGCTGGTCCTGCAGCCCCAACATGGGAACCGAGTCATCCAAATCCATCGACATCTTGATACCCGGACACAAACCGTAAAATCCACCACGGGCTGAAGAGTTGAAGAGTCGGAGATTGAGGAGTTGCTGCGAGATCGAATTCGGTATTTTTTTTTGCCCCGCCACCTGCCAGTCAGCGGGCTGACTCAGCGGTATGTCCTGTTTGCACTTAACTAGTCGGTTATCGATAGCTGCATGACCCTTTCGGGAATAGTGTAGTTTTCCCAGGGACGGATGCACGGACGGACTGCTCCGTACTTTTCAACACGTTGACTATCACCATCTTTTACTCATCTTCCTTCATTAGATCGTCCAGCCCTGAAGACTACGCTGGCTTCGACTTACAAGGTATGTGCTCGTTGTACCAAGCTTGGTGGGGGCGGTGCTCACCCTATCAGTCATTTTACCCCGTACAGCCATGTCAGACCACAGCAACTAGACTGCGCGCTAAGTATACAATCCAATCTCAACCCGGTGCCAAGCATCGCCCTTGGTTTGTCAGTGGGGGCGAGCGTCACAAAGTCAGACTCTAGAGCAAGACTTGGGGGCCAGAATGCGAAGGATGGCTTCGATGGCTTCGCACACGTGGGTTTATGCATGATGGCTGTCAGCATGGCACACTGCATGCCATCCCCCTCTCCGAATGGGGGCCAGCGCTCAGCCTACTCGCCCCTTGCTTGAACAATACAAATGAACCCTATAGCCCCCCACGCCGGCCATCCGGTTTCATCTCTGGCTCCTGCTTGTCGTTGCAGGTCGGTCGTTACTCTCCATGTTTGACATCCGCTCGCCGACCGTGGATGAGCAGGTCTCGTCGCAGTCTCATCAGCCTCTGGCTATGGGACTGTGTATCGCATTGCTTATCCTGGGGAATGTTGCCGTGGCCATTCGACTGCATACGCAATGCCACTTTTATAAGCGCCCTCTGGCAGAGGACTACGCGCTTATCGTGGCTCTGGTTGGTCTCTCCGTCACCCCTGCAGCCCGGTTTTCGCTGACCTCGCGACCGGAATGAGCTAGATGCTCGCCAACCTGGTGTCCATTGCCACCCTCGTGGGCACGCACTATGGTCTGGGCCTCCCTTTGTCTAAGATCTCTTCGAGTGGCCACCTCCTTGCCCACACGAAGTCAATCTATGTGGTAAGCTCGTCGTCTTTTCGAAGGTACGGGGTGCCAGGAGACTGACTGAAGACAACCGGCAGTGCATGTGGATGGTAGGTGTCTTCTATGCGCCAGCCATGCTTGCCGCCAAAGTAGCCATGCTACTTTACTATCGCCGCAAATTCCCCCTCGACCACCTAAGCCTGCGGAGCATCTGGTGGGCCAATCTCGGGTACATTATTCTCTGGGCCACTGGGTCGATGATTGCTTCAATAACTTCCTGCATCCCCGTCAGCTATTTCTGGAACAGTGCACTTCCGACAAGAGGCCGCGACGGCAGTTGTGGTGACTTCAGAACAGCTAATACGCCACCGGCTGCACTGGATCTGTTCTCCGATCTCCTCATGCTTCTCCTTCCGGTGGCGACCATCCTCAGCCTAAAACTGGCTCAACCGCGACAGAACTCTCTGATGACGGTTTTATGCATTGGTGCTCTGTATGTATGCTCTCACCTGTCAATCTCACTTCAGCTTTCATGGCAGAGGGTCGAGGCGAACCCGATGACTGACCTTGCTTCTTCACATAGGATATGCGCCGTCACCGTCGCACGCATCGCCGTGCTCGAAACAACCTCTGGCCTGAACTCCGACCTCAGCTATGCAGGTGCCCCGTTCTATATTTTGGCTAGCGTACAGCTCCACCTCGCGCTCATCTGTGTCTCGGCCGTCCCCATCGCTGTGTGTCTCCGTCTTTCCTGGCGCGCCGCTACTTCGAACGATCCCGCTGCCCGCTGCGGCGGGTACGTGTATCCGATGGATCCGGCGCCAGGTAAGACGGCGACAGCACGCAAGCAGAAGGCAGGTCGAACGGGGTTGACAAGTAGCACGGAGCAGCTACGACAGGGACAGCTGTCGCGGGATGAGCCGCAGCTGCATCAAATTGTGGTTAAGATGGACGTGGAAGTGGCGCATTGAGGATGTCCGGCGTTTCTTTTGGCGAGATTTTCACGGAATACCCCTTCTCAATGATATATTTGACTTCAAGTTACTTTGGACTTGCTTCGTGATATTTTGAATTCCATGAGGACTCGGCCGAGATGCTACTAAGAGACCCACCCAGCCCTTAAGATGCGGGCGGGCCGTCACGCAATTGTAGCCTCGCATCACACGGTTCTGCGCGAATCCCCCACACTGTTTGGCTGCAATGAGATTTCCTCTCTGTCCCAAACTTGGGTCGATCACGACATCATCCCACTGGGTGACGAATCACTTCATCACTACATGAGATCGACATGTGTTGTTCGCAAACTATCTTTGCTACGCCATTTGCATGTTGTATGAGCAATCGGGCAAGATGTATATAAATCTTCTCGGGCGCGACCTCGAACTATCAGACACCACACCTCGGTGATTTTTATATATTATCACGCACATCTTGACATTTCACCATGGCGCAAGCAACGGTACCAGCCACGGACCCCAGTGTCTATAGCGCCTACCAGGACAAATGGTCCCCACTTCCTACCACATCTGAAGACTGGATTAATAGAGCACGGGAAGTGGCCGCCGTACTGTCCCAAGATGCCGCGCAGAGAGACCAGGAAAACAAGTCGCCGCGAGCTGAAGTAGCTTTACTGAAGCATTCGGGGTTGCTAAAGCTACTAGGTCCTAGGAAGTATGGAGGAGGCGAGCAGCCCTGGGATGTAGCCTACAAAGCCATCCGTGAAGTGGCCAAGGCGGACGGGTGAGCAGTATCTCTTTGTATTCTCTCGTACAGAATGACTAACAAGTCTCAGTTCTATTGGCATGCTACTCGGCTACCATCTCCTTTGGTCCACCACTGCCAATGTGGTCGGCACTGCCGAACAAGCCGAGCGCACCCATGAGTTGATCATTTCCAACAACTACTTTGTGGGCGGAGCCGTCAATCCCCGCGACAGTGACCTCAAGATCACCTCAGATGGGGATCAGCTCGTCTTCAACGGCGCTAAGTTCTTCAACACCGGTGGCGTCGTCTCCGACCTCACCGTGCTCGAAGGTGTGTTAGAGGGTACAGATCAACACATCTTCGCCCTGGTGGAAACCAGACAGCCCGGGATTCAATTCGCCCACAACTGGCATAACATTGGTCTACGACTGACCGAATCCGGCGGTGTCAAAATTGACAACGTCCGCACTCCCTGGACCGAGGCCCTGGGCTGGGATGCTTCCACTAAGCAACCGCGCCAGGACGTCCTCGGTGTGCCCTTTGCCAGCTTGTTACTACCCACGTATGATCACCCCAGAGTAGTCATTCGATGTTAGATACTGATCCTGAAACAGCATCCAACTCGTCTTCAGCAACTTCTACCTCGGCATCGCCATCGGCGCCCTCGAATTCGCCGCCAAGTACACTACGTCCAATACTCGCCCCTGGCCCTTCGGCGGTGACAACAAGGACTCCGCCACTGACGAATTTTACATCCTCGAGCGGTACGGAAATTTCTTCGCTCACCTGCGCGCCACGGAGGCGCTGGCTGATCGAGCGGGCGAGAAGCTGGCCGCTCTGTATGCGCGATACACTTCGAACCGTCCGACGCTGACGGCGGAGGAGCGCGGGGAAGTGGCTGAATGGATTGCGAGCGTCAAGGTAGTCACCACGGATGTAGGGTTGCGGGTCACAAATGGGGTTTTCGAGGTCACAGGGGCGAGGGCCACGTCGTTGAAAGTCGGGCTGGACCGGTTCTGGCGCGATATCCGCACCCACACGCTGCATGATCCGGTCGCGTATAAGAATCGGGAGCTGGGGAGGTATGTTTTGTTGCAGGAGCTGCCGACGCCGACGTGGTATACTTGAGTAGGGTGTTGTGTTCTGTCGGAAGGCCATGTTGGTTTCTCTCAGATGTTTCGCTTGTTCGGTGCCTCTAGCGTATACTTGCACTTGTGATGGACAATATTTCTTTCAAATCCATTTCCAGCTTGCACTATAAGCTTACGGGAATGTGGATGAACCGCATGCAATATACTGAGGAGCTATACTATGCTTTCTTCACGCTGGAAACCTGCTGATATGCCTCAACCCCCTTCAGCACAACAAGTATTCAAAAACCCCCAAGTTGTATCTGACTGAACATTGACAAGTAATGCTTCTTTAAAAAATGCTACCTCTCACGAGTTCATCCGATTTGAACCAGGAAAATCACTCACCTGTGCTTGAGGTACTATTATTCGTGTGCTTAGCAATGCATCATCTCGACCGAGTCGTGGTGTGAGCTGTGCTTCATGTACTCGGCTACCATATCGAAGTTGCTGGGGCGTAGCCTGTTTGTGTTGTGGGTCTGTCTGTGTGAAAGAGAGCTTCACTGGCAGGGACGAGCTTGAAAGGCTACATATACGCAGCGAACCTGGAGGGGGAATTAGGGCTTGGCGCCTTCAAAGTTGGAGCCTCCAAGATAGCGGGGCGAGAGGATTTGGAAGCCGTTGTATGAGTTATAGCAATAGATAACTAATGAGGCTTTATGCTACGTCAACCAGGCTATCTCAACTCATTCATCCCTGACTTCGCAGTAACTCAGCCAAAATCTCATTCCCCGAGTCCTCGGCCCAATCCAGGGGCGATTTCCCCTCGTAATCCGGAAGAGTGGGATCTGCGTCCGCCGCAAGCAACAGCTTAAGGACATCCCCAAATCCATTCTCCGCCGCCCAAGACAGCGGGGTTCGACCCTCGGCATCCTGGGAGTTGCGGTCGACCCCCTCCGTGGCCAGCAGCAGCTCCACCATGTCTGTCCAGCCACCCTGAGCCGCTTTTACCAATGGAGTCTGCCCAAAAGCATCCTTCACATCGGGGCTAGCACCAGCAGCCAGAAGCAGCTGCGCGATGGCCACATGGCCATCTTCCGCCGCCATTGTCAGCGCGGTCCGTCCGTCATCGTCGGTTGCATCAACATCCCCCGGGCCCCCCGCCCGAAGCAGGAGATCCACCACCGCTTCATGCCCGTTGCGCACGGCTTGGAACAAGGGGAGGTTACCCGCCTCATCCCTCGGATGAGGGTTGGCCTGGTGATGCGACAGCAGCTCCTCCAGCAGCGCCGTCTGGCCATGTCTCGCCAGCCACATCAACGGGGTCCAACCACGATCATCTCGCAAGTCCGGCCGAATCCCAGGGGTGGCCAACAACAGCCGCACCACCGCCTCATGCTTTGCGGACTTTTCCCCGGTCTCTGCCGCCGACGACGACGCCGCCGCGCGATGCAGCGAGGTGGCGCCCCACGCGTCTCGCGCGTTGACGTCGACCCGCTGCGTCGCCAGGAGCACACGGACCACCTCCTCGTTGCCTGCGGCCGCCGCATACATGAGTGGCGTCACTTTGGAGTTCGGAATCAGTTGCACGTCCGGGTCGACGCCGTCCACCGCCAGCAGCATCTGTACGATCGTGGGAGAGCCGTACTGCGCGGCCAGCACCAGGGAGCGGTGGGCGATGAACAGCATCTGCGTTCTCGAGAGCCCCGAGCGGCTATAGATTTCCAACAACTTCTGCACGGTCTGCTCGCGCCCCGTTTGGACCGCCCAGCATAACGCGATCCCGCCGCAGTGGTGCCCGTCGTAGCGGTAGAGATAAGGGCTGACGACTTGGTAGACGCGGGCGCAGGTCTGCGCGAAAGCGTTGAGGTCGGCGAGGGAGTCGAGCTTGAGTGCGATGCATTGCAAGATCTCGCTTGGCAAGTCAATCAGCAACATTTTGGTTCAGTTATCATGTGGGTTGAAGGGAAAGAAGAAAGGGTGGAAAACTTGCTGTGGGGACGATAAGCAAGCACAGTTGTTAATTACCAGCTAGTAAACACGAGGTACTCTGTAGGTCAGCGGAGTCGGCGTAACCTCGGCTTAATATATACACTATCGTATACACTATGCTTCTTATATGCACCGAATGCGTGGCAAGTGGGGATCCCTTCATCAAATCATCATCCAAACAACCACGGCTAAGAGGAAGCTTAAGCTAATTAAGCTAAACCAGCCTCAGCCTCAAGGTGCAAGTGGATCTCCATGCTATCTTCTGAGATTGTTTTCGTTTAGGCACCAGCATCTCAATTGAGTTCTGATTCGTCGTCTCGGCAAATGCTCGATATGGCCGATGGAGCACCAAGTCTGCTGATGTGTATTCCAGTCTACTACGGCGGAAGACTAGTCCGCTCGAATGGATACAGAACTGGGGGAGTATGGTGAAGAGTCTCATTCAGGAGAGTCATATCAATGAACCAAGGAAGAGAAAAAAAAAACCTCATATTTGGCCCCCAAATCTTTGAAGACCAAAGATCCACTGTGGCATCGAATCCAGGGAGAGAGATAGTAGACAAGGGGTATAGTAGTACGTCCACGCTGCATCGCCTGCTGGAAGTTCTACATATAAATACTGCTCACCCAACGTTCTTTGCTCCATAGTAATAGCATCAGTCTCAGCCAGAGCATTCGACCGAGAATACTATCACTCCCTCTTTAATTAACCCTGTCCATCTAATCAAAATCTTCGTGAACCTCCTGAGTGGCCATGCAAACTCAACTTTGGAAGGCCTTGTTGGTTGGGGCCGCCGCCGTGCACGGAGCGGTGGCGCAGAACGTCACCATCTATGGGGCAGGGGAGCTTTCAGAGACTGTCACCGAGACATTCCTGGACTGTCTGACTAGTCTGGAGCCCGCCTACCGCGTGTATGTGGACTCCGGGGTCACGGTCGTCCTCCCCCCGGGAAGCAACCAAACCATCGTGCTGGACGGAGCTGATATTGGGCTCTACGACTGCCTGACGATCTCCGAGGTGATGACCCAAATGCAAGTCGCCGTCGAAGACACAGTCGAGGCCGACGAGAACCAGGAGAACAGCATCCTCGCAAGCACGGTGACCTACGCCTGGCTCCTGGCGCAAGGCGCGCAGGGTCAAACCCCCATCGGGACAAGCCTGCCTGCGAGCGGCGACAATAGCACCACCACCACCACTACCATTGACGAGCGGTCGATGAGCGAAGATGAGGGAAGCGAGGATAGCCGGCTCGCAAAGCGCACCCACTACCACTACTACGCCTACCTGTCCGACTACTCGACCTGCACCAGCTCGTCGCTGGAGACCCGATATGGGAGCACCTGCTACAACCACAACCAGCCCTACTATGGGGTGCGCTTCGAGAACGCCTTTGCCGAGAAAATCCTGACCATGATCATCTGGCCCCACCACCGCTGTGAGAATGGCAATGTGCGCTCCTTCACCGTCGCGCCCAGCTCGATTAGTGCCTGCCAGGCGCGCACGACCTACTCCTATTATGGTCATTATGTCAGCTGCAAATGCACTTGATGTCAGAGAGAGAGAGAGAGAGAGTTGGAGATCTCATGCCGGATTGTATGAAAAGTGAGCGGGATTGCACCACTGGATCTCACCCAACTTGGAGTATAGAGCTTGCTTGTTTTTTTTTAATTGCCCTTAATCCTGAACACTTGTCCATCTAATTGCGTTGTTGTGCGTGGTCTTCTTGTCCTATTTGTAAGGCAGAAGATAGTAGGTGAGAGTATCGGATAGTCGAATCTTAGAGTCATTTTGTCTAATACATAATTACATATAGCATCATCTCTGATATCCCGACAGGGTGTTCTTCCCGAGCCAAATCTCCAAGCATAATGAACAAGGTCAAAGCAATTCAGGAGGAGTGGTTCCCCCCTCTCCTCCTCCCCCTTCTTGGTTGCAGTGCTCTCACAGCTCTCTTGACAAAGTGGAAGTCCAGCTACAACATGAATTACTTGCAAGACACCGTAGGGATGGCTCGTCATCACTCATAAGCATGTACTGTCTAGCACATTAAGCTTTCTATAGCACTGGCTATGTTGATTTACGATTTGCCTGTCTTCTGAAGTTGAATTGTACAAACTCCGCTGGGTTCGCGTTCTTTTCAATAGTGGCCCCGTGCGGATCAAAATAGTCGACCACCTTGGAGGAACTGTCGCCTGTCTCGTCGAAGTAAACTGTCCGACCTCCTGGGGCGAGGAGCAGGATGTGATCGAAGATATCGAACAAAAGAACAAGGCACTGCTCTTCTCATACGAACCCGACATCCTTTGGAGCCATGACGGGCAGCCTCCGCGGGACTCACTCAACAAACGGGATGAAGTCGATTCACTCATCATGCCTGTAGAACAGTCATGTCGGCACTGATAGCACTCTAGGCATTTGAGTCTGCCAAATTAAAAATGATTTCGCCCAAGGGGATGAAAATTAGTGACGATTGTGCAAAAGACCGGTTCACCTCCTCATCGTCGACGGTTCACGTGACGACGGCCGGGTTCGACAGGCTTTTAGAGTCTCCAAATTTCCTTTTCCGGCCGCACTTGAAGAATATCCATTGCATCAAACCACACAACCCGGATAAACAAGGCAAACAAGGCAAACCAGGCAAAGATCGAAAGGGTTATTATCGGGCTATCAACTTGCCTCATTTCATACTTCTAGAGCACTCAATCATACACAATTGCGCCAATGAACTTCCCTTGTTTTCAACGAGCATGCGACTGACTCCAATCTATGTGCGCGGCCGTCGTAAAAGGCATACCGATGACGAGGATGCTCCCAAGCCCATCGCGAGCGGACCGCGAGGCGGCCGGCCGTTACTTTCACCACAGGCCAAGCTCACTTCCTCGCAGATTCGGAGCCACAAGCGCGCGCGACTGCTGACTGCTAACTCGACCAAGTCGCGCAAGAAGAAGAAGAAGCAATCGCGACTGGAATCTCTTCCAAATGAACTCATCGAGCATATTTTCCTGTACTCGTTGAATGTGAACTTTGCGCGTGCGTCACCTGTCCTGGCTGCGGCTGTTTCTACGGAGCGCATCTATCGTACTCTGATTCTGCTAGCATTTTGGGACGACAGCGCGGAAGCGTCTGTGTCTTGCAACCGGGAATCCAAGGATGCAATTGCCAAGATCCTTCGTCCGTTGCATTACACGCCACTCAGTCCTGCGCAGCGAAAAGATCTGCAGACGGCTATCCTTCACTGTAGATGGTGTACTGTGCAGCGTATACTAGACCAGCTTCCGAAGCTGATGAAACTGGTCATTCGACGACAGTGGTTCGGTGCAGGAATCAGCATGACCGATGATCATGAAGGAACACTAAAGCGCGTCCTCAAGCAGAAAGACCATGCAAGAGTGTTTGAAGGGTTCGAGGCCAGCACAACCTCTGACACGTCAACGCCCACACCCACGAACAACTACACCCTTACCATCAAACCTCTCGTGTCTGTTACCATCACCAACCACTCCAACGGCCAGGAAACCACTCATCCCTTTCTCAGCCCGCTGGTTATTCCTGACAAATATCTTCGGGGCAGCGCAGCCAGCAACTCTGCATCGTCTTCTCCGGCTAGCAGCTCCGTCGCCTCAGAAGACGGCTTCTCGCAAGCCTTGATTACCTACCTGGAAGTGAACCGACTTGCACTAGGATGCAGCATCGATACCCTTCCCCTGACCCCTCTGCAACACCCGCTCGCCCTCTCTCGCCCCGCTTTGCAGCAAGGCATCCATACCGCCCTCATTGCAAACAACCTTCCCGCACTCCTCACCCTCCTCAAACTAGACGAATACTACTTCCGTGTCACCGAACAACAGCACATTACAGCGCAAGATCAGGATCCGGACCAGAGTCCGGTTCTTCCCTATACGCTCCCAGCCAAACACTTCCGCACTGCAATGCACTTTGCCCCACGCAGTCCGGAATTCTTCCAAGCACTGGTGCGAGCGAGCGCTGAGTCTGTCCCCGCCGACGACGCCGACATCACCTATTGGGCGATGCACCTCCAAGACCCCTTCGGCCAATGGCTGTTGAGGTTGATGGAGCTGATGCCCGAGCAGACGGCGGCGGCGAAGCTCAATCCGGTCCAGAACTCGGTGTTCTGGATGGGGCGGGCGAATGCGGATAGGAGGGAGCTGGCGAGCCTGTATTTGCGGGATGTCCTGGGAGGAGTGGAGAGGCTGGACAGTTGGATGGGCGAGGTGCATCTCCAGCTCTCACCGCCATCATCTTCCTGATGTATTCTGTCGGCAGTTGTGCCATGCGGGGAAGCGGTGAGTATGCAATGACGGAATGGCTTCAAGCTGTGCTTCGAGTTCCATCCATCGCGCACTCCAGACACCTGAATCGAGGGCATTTGCTCCAACTACTCCACTCAATGCCCCGACTGGCCAATTCCACCATCCTCAAAGCCTACCGGCAGAGTCCCCTCCTTCCGCTCCTCCTCCGCGAATGCCGCACGCTCGACTCCGCCCGCAACGAACTACGCTGGCTGCGCCAACACGCCATTGACATCGCGCAGGAGCGCAGAGAGCGCGACTATGAAGCACACGTAGCACAGCATTATGCCTCCCACTCGGAGCCCCGACCATCACCCGACGACCCCGCCCCGACTCCCAGTTCCCCGCATCGAACCCGACGCATAGCCCGCGCCCGACCAACAGGCTGGCGCCGCACCCTCCGCACCCTCTGCCACGCCCGCTCGCGCGGCACCCCGCTGCAATACCTTCTCGGCGACCAACCCTTCGGCGATCTCACCATCCTCTGCAGAAAAGGCGTGCTCATCCCCCGCAACGATACCGAGTCCTTCACCTACGCCGCTGCCGAACAGATCCTGACCCGGTTTCCCCCTCCATCCCCGTCCAACGCAGTGGATAAAAGCCCCATCGCAACCGCCACACCCACAACCCCCACCCCAGCCCACCCCAACAACGGGCCCCTCCGCATCCTCGACCTCTGCACTGGCACCGGCTGCATCGCCCTCCTCCTCCACGACCTCCTCGCCCCCTCCTACCCATCCCTCAAGATCCTCGGCGTCGACATCAACCCGCTCGCCATCCAGCTCTCCCGGCGCAACCTCCACCACAACACCGCCTTGGGGTGGCTGTCTACGCGCGCGCCAGCGGAACTCGAATTCCGACTTGGTGATGTCCTCTCCACCCCGTCCTCCTTCTCCGGCAGTGCTCACAACATCGCCGCACTCGAGACCATACTCCCCCAGATACCCGAGTTCCTCGACCCTACTCCCTTGCAGGGCGACAGCGGGGTGAAAGTCGACATCATCATCTCGAACCCGCCGTACATCTCGCGGGAGGCGTTCGTGGACGGGACGACGGAGCGGAGTGTGCGGGTTTTCGAGCCGGTGGGGGCGTTGGTTCCGCCTGAGTTGGCGGACTCCGAGGTGGTGGCGGTGGGGTGTCGGGGCGAGGATGTGTTTTATGCGCGTATCGCCGGGATGGCTGGGAGGGTTGGGGCGCGGATGGTTCTATTTGAGTGTGGGGATTATGGGCAGGGGGAGCGAGTTATGGAGTTGTTTCGACAGGTGGAAGGACGGTGGGAGGTGAGGATCTGGGAGGATGCGATGGGGACGGAGGGAGGGGAGGCTGGAAGGAGGGAGAGGGCTTGTTTGGTTGTTGCGAAGAGGGCTGAGGGTTGAGGGTTGAGGAGCCGAGTTTGTGCAGGATGTGAGATGTGAGATGTGCTTTAGATACCCAGGCACTGTTTCTCTCTGTCCAACACCTGTGAGCGATAAATGGTACGCCTAGACGGCCGCATCCACTGCCTTGGTTCTGACGGTCAATTACATATCCCAACTACATTTGCTACATCGCATATAACATGAATCTTCACCTCATTAGTTCAGACATATTATCTAATGAATGTATCCAAGTGACTCCTCGCTGCGAATGTACATGTACATCTAGACAACCATAATATATACACACACAAGTCAATTAGCGTACAGCCAAACCACAAGCCTAGACCCGACGCCTCCCTCTCTTGGTCCGTTTCACCTCCTCCGACTCGTTCACAACGATCGGCGCCTGCAGGAACCGCTGCATCAACAGCGCGGCCGCCACGCTGACATTCAGACTGTCCACGCGCGCCGGATCGCTCTCAATCCCCAGGCGCATGTCCAGACGGGCGCCAGGGATCCCTACCCTCGCGTCCGCAGCCGACAGCAGATGCCCGCTCAGACCCTCGCCCTCACTGCCCATCATGAGCACGCAGGGCGACTGGGCCGCAGCGGGCGCGTCCTCGCTCTTCCCATCCGTTCCGACGGCGGCAGCCTGGGCGGTGGGCCCGGGCGCAGCGGCGGCGAAAAACCGCCAGCCGTTCTCCTTGGACTTGGCGATGAACTCGCGCTCGTTGCGCACCAGCAGTAGCGGCATGTTCTCCGCGGCGCCGGCGGAGGCTTTGATGGTGACGGGGGTCAGGGGCGCCGAGTTGCGCGCCGCCAGCACCACGGCGTCGATGCCCAGGTAGTACGCCGAGCGGATGATGGCGCCCATGTTGCCGGGGTCCTGGATGCCATCAACCAGAAGCACGATGGGGTAGCGACTCGGGGTGGAGGGGGGATCGTCAGGGTGGGCGGACAGCCAGCGCGGGCGGTTGATCGGGACGAGGGTGTCGGTGCCGTTGACGGCGGCCTCTTCGCGCGACTGCACCCCGAGCTCAACCTGGAAGTTGGCCTCCTCCGGCGAGGCCACACGGTGGAAGTGCGTGACAGGCAGCTGCGGCAGCGGCGAGGCCTCCAGCACGACGCCGTTGTGGGGGCGGCCGCCGCTCATCTTGTCGAGGAGGCGGTCCCACTCGGCGAAGGCCATCTTGACGGGGACGTTGTTGAGCAGGGCGAGCTTGCGCAGCGCCACCTTGCTGTCGGACAGGCTCTCGCCCTCGGACTGGTAGATGTACAGCTTGTAAAGCTGGCGCCGCGTGCAGCGCAGCGCCGCCTCCACCGCCGAGGTGCCGAACACAAACTGCGACGCGGGCGTCGTGTAGGGAATCTCCGAGGGGGCGCGTACGTGGTTCTTGATGCGTTCGGGGACCTGCTCGGTGCTCGTGTGGGCGTACTGCCCTGTTTTGCGACGGGGGTTGCCTGACGTCGGTTTGCTGGGACGGTCGGTAGAAGCAGCAAAAGCCCTGCCTCGTCTGTCCTGGTTGGTATACCCCCTTCCTCCCCCTCTCCCCAACTGCTCCCGCCTCTCACCATCCTCCCCATCCCTCGCAACCCTCCTAAACTGCCCCGTCCGGATAAACTCCTCCTCATCATACCTCGCCCCCGCCAGGAAAGGCTTCTTCACATGCAACGTCGTCCTCGTATCCGCCTGCCGCTCAGCATCACCGCTCCGAAACGCCGGGAACCGACCTCCACCACCACCACCGCTACCCCCATCTTCCCTGTGTCGCGCATACCCCTCGTTCTTGATTCTCCAATCATCTCTTTCGCGACCCCGATCTTCTCTCCCGCCGCGACGCTGATGTCTTGATGCTGTTGCCCGCTGCTCGCCCTCCTCTCCTGCTTGTCGCGCCCCCCGACCATGCCTATTGCCCCTCCGATCGTCACTCATCTCCTTCTCTACCCGCTCAGATAGCGATCGCTCCGCGCGCCGGCCACCGTCGATCCCATCTTCTCTGTACGATGAGCGGCGGATGCCGCGGTTGATGGCGGAGGTGAGCGAGGCGTGGCGGATGCTCCTACCGGTCGTAGTGTGTGTAGGGTGTAGACGCAAAGACAAGGGTGTTCGGTGGGAGACTCGCAGGCCCTTGGAGAGGGATTGGGGGAGGAGTAGGGACATGGCAAGCAGGAGACTTTTGTTGAAAAGTCCTTGCAGAGGAAGGAAGGTTGGAGTTTGTAGTATTCCGTTGTGGCGGCTTGGGTGGTTAGTTTCGGTTCTGTGGTGAAAATATTCGTCTGACTTGGGGGAGTGGAGGTAGAATATGCCGCAAGGATGAGCGTTATTTGGAGTAGATCCCCCAGAGCAAGCAATGAGGGTCAATGGGACCGAATGAGTTGAGCTGGAGAAGTCAACTGCTCCGGGAGATTTCATATGATTTCCTGCTCGGGTGGAGAAAATATAGCCGGATGATTGTTGTTCCGTGATTGGATCGATTGCTTATCGATAAGCACGGCTTATCGGAGTTGGATAAGAAGTACAAATGTGCGTACAACAACTACATATCATGATTTGGCATTATATCAAAGTCAAGCCACAGGATTCCTGCCCGGACATGCTTTTCTTGTTACACCCCAAAGAATCAGGATTGAAGGGGCTCGCCCATTCCTCCAAAAGTAACGCTTTTCACCACCAGGAACTCCTCGATACCATACTTGCTGCCCTCGCGGCCAAAGCCACTCTGCTTGACACCGCCGAATCTAGTGTATGTTAGTTAGTGCATTCATACACCGGAAAAGAAAAGATACTCACGGAGAAGCAACATCACTGATGAGACCTGTGTTGACACCGACCATACCCACTTCCAAAGCCTCGGCCACTCGGAAGATCCGCTTCACATTGCCACTGAAGAAGTATCCCGCAAGTCCGACCTCGGCCTGGTTCGCCAGGTCGACAACCTCTTTCTCCGTCTCGAAGGGGAACAGGCCCGCCACGGGACCGAATGTCTCCTCCGAGGCGAGCAGCATCTCCTTGTTCATCTCGCTGAGCACGGTGGGGTCGTAGAAGTTGGGCCCCAGGTGCGACGCCTTCTGCCCGCCGGCCAGAATCTTAGCGCCCTTGGATACCGCATCGCGCACGTGCTCATCCACCTTCTGCACGGCGCGGTCATGAATGACCGGGCCGTGGGTAATGCCCTCCTCGAAGCCGGCCCCGAGCTTGAAGCCCTTGACCTTCTCTGCAAAGCGCTTGGCGAACTCATCGTACACCCCACGCTGCACGTAGATCCGGTTGGCACAGACGCATGTCTGGCCCGAGCTGCGGAACTTCGAGGCGATTGCGCCGGCAACCGCGGCGTCGAGGTCCTCCACATCATCGAACACAATGAACGGCGCATTGCCTCCGAGCTCCCACGACACCTTCTTGATCGTGGAGGATGCCTGCTTCATGAGCAGCTTGCCGACATTGGTGGAGCCGGTGAAGGAGACCTTGCGGACCTCCGGGTGGGTGGTGATCACCTCACCCACCTCAGGGGTATTTTTCGAGGCAGTGACGATGTTCACCACACCCTTGGGGATGCCCGCCCGGTGCGCCAGCTCCGCGAGAGCGTTGGCCGTGAACGGCGTCTCCCCGGGGGTCTTGGCGACCACGGTGCACCCGGCAGCCAGGGCGGGGCCGATCTTGCGCGTGATCATCGCAGCAGGGAAATTCCACGGAGTGATGAAGCCGCAGACCCCGACGGGCTGCTTGAGGGTGATGACCCGGTTCCCCGCGATCGAGGCCGGGATCGTGTCGCCGTAGATACGGGGTGCCTCCTCGCTGAACCACTCGAAAAACCCGGCCGCGTAGTTGACCTCGCCCTTGGCGTCGGCGAAGGGCTTGCCATTCTCCCACGTAATCAACGTCGCCAGATCGTCCGCATTATCCACCATCAGTTGATACCAGCGACGCAGCATGCGAGCGCGCTCGCGGGCGAGGGTCGACCGGAAAGCCGGGAACGCTTCCTTGGCCGCCAGAATGGCCTTTTCGGTATCTGCGGTGGAGAACTCGGGGCATGTTCCGATGAGCAAGCCGGAGGCGGGGTCTGTGAGAAGCGCGCGAGTGGAACGCATTAGCTTTTCCCTACACCTCAGATGATGGTTGCGGCGGAATGTGACTGACCATGCACCTCGAATGTTTCCCCAGACTCGGCGCCAACCCACTCTCCATTTACATAGGCCTTCTCAATGAAGAGAGACTTGTCTTTCAACTGGTTGCCCACGAAACAATCAGCATGTCATCCAAAGTCGCCTCCTGGCTAAATACGCAACCGAAACACTAACCGGAGGTACGGTGTGACCCATGTTGCTATACAGTCGCTTGGCGTAGACCGGCGGAGGCACACGGAAGGGATAACGAGGCCGCGATGATTTCAACAACTGTCGGGAGACTGGACGGATGAATCTCTCCATTATATGTGTCTCGTTTTGTGACTCAGAACTGCACACTCAAGTATCAAACTCCCGTCAACGGAAAGCTCGTGCAAGTAGTTCAACCCTTCTTTCTATCTGCTATGATCAAGTGCGGGGATAGAAACCTCGGTGTAGCTGCGGTGAGGGGAAGTGAAGAAATTGGAGGGTATAGGAGCAAGACGAAGACAATGGACTTTTAGAAACTAAGCAAGCTGGGGGCTCCGGGGGGTCGGCCAGCTATTTATTGCCAGTGGAAATAGCAGTGATCTGAAAGTTACCCTGGAGTTACCGTTCGTTTCCCCGATTGGGGGGGGGGGGGGGGGAAAAGAGAAAGTGGAGGGAGGGGGAAGCTCCCCGTCACGTGGGGCGACGTCATCGCCATCGCGCTGGGGGATTTCCATCAGAAGGCGATTCAACTAACCCACTCTACGTCCATTCTCTTTTGATGCAGACTCAATCTTTGTTAGACCATCTGGATATCCTTCATGGCCAGTAGACAAGGCGATGATCTGAGTGATGCCTATACTTCTGCATAGTTTGGGATACTTCACAATACGATAAATTACACCTTGGTACGGACAAAACGTTATCAGGGCGGGCGATTCCCCGGCTTCCAGCTGGGTCTCGGCGATGCTGACCAATCGGTGTGGTTCTCTGAATAGCTCCGGGTTCTGCAGCCAATCACTACATGCGGCAGCCGAGCTATAAGTACAGGCCATCGATCTGGCATCGCAGCCTCAGGTCCATGGAACTTTCCTTCCTCAAGCTGAGAGGAATGGATATGACCCGCTCCATCCATGGTTGTCAACCACAATTCCAACCTATCTCAGCTTGGAAACCGGAAATCCAGCAACTATGAAATCTGACATATCTACCTTATCCTTTAAGAATTCAAGAATAAGTCAGCCTTACCAGGTATAGACGGTCGCCATGTGACAGTATACTTAGAAAAGTTGGGTAGAAATAATAAGGACATCAGGTTTCATTCATCTAAGAGGGATATGGTTCTTCGCAGACACGTGGGAAATGGAAAAGAGAGAAAAAAGACACAACTATCAACAGACACCGACTGAACTACTCGTCCTTGGCCCAGGGCAGACTGAACGTGCCCGCCCAGTCCTCAACCTCCTGGCGCAGCTGGACGATCTCGGAGATCTCCTCACCCTCGCCTACGTAATCCAAGAAAGCCTTCACCGTGTTCGGGTTCTTAACTCCCTTGGCCGTCGCGCTCTCCTTCGCGGCCTTGTCCAGCTTCTGCGTGATCACCACCGCCCGGTCCACGATGTCAGCCACCCGACGGAAGTCCTCCGGCTGGAAGCCCCGCGTCGTCATTGCCGGCGTACCCAGACGCAGACCACCGGGCTTCAAGGCCGATCGGTCTCCGGGCACCGTATTCTTGTTGCTGGCGACGCCGCAAAGCTCTAATACCCGCTCCACGCGCGCGCCATCCACTCCCCGGTTCTTCAGGTCCACCAGGACCAGGTGGTTGTCAGTGCCGCCGGACACGATGTTGTAGCCGAGGCCACCGCTGCTGAGGGGCGAACCCAAGCGCTCCGACAGAGCCTGTGCGTTAGCCAGCACAGTCTGCTGGTAGGTCTTGAACTCGGGCGACTGCGCCTGCTTCAGCGCCACAGCCAAGGCGGTGATGGTGTGGTTGTGGGGCCCGCCCTGGTGGCCGGGGAAGACGGAGGCATTGATTGGATTCTCCAGGTCGTACAGCTCCTGGTTTCCCTTCTTGTCCGTCCGGCGGACACCTTTGCGGAAGAAGATCATCGCGCCGCGAGGACCACGCAGGGACTTGTGGGTAGTCGTCGTCACGATATCAGAGTGGTTGAACGGCGAGGGAATGACGCCGGCGGCAACCAGGCCGGAGATGTGGGCCATGTCGCTGAGCAGGTACGCCCCAGTCGCGTCGGCGATCTCGCGCATACGGGAGTAGTCAATCAAGCGACTGTAGGCCGAGGTACCCGCAATGATCATCTTGGGGCGGTACAGGAGAGCCTGCTTCTCAAGGCTGTCATAGTCGATGAGGCCCGTCGACTCATCCAACCGATAAGGCAAGGTCTCAAAATACTTCGAAATGAAAGAAATCTTCTTGGTCGGAGTCTGGTAGCCGTGGGACAAGTGACCGCCGTGGGGCAGGTCCAGACCCATCAAGCGGTCGTGCGTGTTGAGGACGGCGGAGATGGCGTATAGGTTGGCAGGAGAGCCGGACAGCGCTACGATTGCGTTAATGAATGCCCTATCAGAAAAAATATGGTTACTCACGCTGAACATTCACACCCCACTCTTCCGGGTTGAGACCAAAGGTCTCCAGCGCGCGCTGCTGGCAGAGGCGCTCAGACTGATCAATGAATTCATTGCCTCCGTAGTAACGAGCTCCGGGGTACCCCTCGGAGTATTTGTCTGTTAAGAGTCAACCTCCGATCTCAGGAATTGGTTTTCTCAATGGTGGGACTGACTCTGCATAACACTGCCCAAGGCATCGAGGACGGCTTGGGAGGTGAAGTTCTCGGAGGGGATGAGGTTGATGAAATGTTGTTGGCGTTTTTTCTCCTGCAATATTCACAGTTCATCAATGCGTGTCCCCAATGCACTCGTAATGGCCAAACATACCTTCTGGAGGATCTGGTAGATGGCGGGGTCGGAATCTTCGAGATGGGCGGAGAGCAACTACTCGAGCGATTAGCACGGGTGGTATGACATCAGATACCGCCGGACGGTGGACGAGATGCCGCGGGGTGGAACAGAACGCACACTTTGCTGAACTTCGGGGCTAGAGGAGGAGACCGAGCGAGATTGAGCAATGGTAGTCGAAGGGAAAGAGGCCACCGCTGCACGCATGGGACGAGGAAGCGCGAAGGCCGGCTTCGCAGTGCGCGGGAGTAGGCGCGAAGCCTGTCGTCCGCAACGACCCAACATGATGTGCGTGGCGAAGTGTATCGGAGGGGGGTTGGAGAAGGGTCAAGGGTCGCACTAGATGTACGAGACAAGAGTAAATTGATCAATCAATCACTGGACACTTGGGAGAGAAAACGAAAGGTACTTTCCCCGGGAATTATATGGACGGGGAAGACAAACGAGGAGGAGCAGCGAGGGACGAAGGCGACACTCCGAGTCCAAGGGCAACTTGCGCTTCCTATCAGCATCTCCGTTGCCCGCGGGAAGCTGTATCCACTAGTCCCAAACCAGACTAGCATCCCCGGGCGGTACGTGCATCCGGATAAACTGAGATGCCGCTTGCCGAGGGGAATATTTTTTCTTTTCTTTCGTCGTGCTGATTTTCGACTCTTCTGCTTTTCTTTTCCTTCTTCATCACACAACTAAATCCAAGATGAAGAAAGGCGTTTAGCTTGGCAGTTCTCGTGGACGGTCGACTTCGGTTGACCATCCCGGGCGATGCTGACCTGTCCCCGCCTCTAACCATCCTTTTGGGACAAGGAACCATCCGATTGGAATTGGGAGGTGTGTGTCTATCAATATCGACCGAGATTCTTCGTTGGGGACCAGCGAAGCCATTATGTCTGGCTTGTTGCCCCGAGGGATTTCTTTACCTTAGCCTTAGCAGCTGGAGACAATATTACCAATGAAGCACAATCTTGCTCGCGAGTTACTCTGGAATTTGTTATTGTAGTGTCTGGTAGATAGGCTCCATCGACGTAGTACAAGACCTGGGTCACTCGTGCCCAACTAGAAGGTTTGTTCATTCTTTTAAGACCGGCTATTCAAAGGATACCTTAAGCACAATTCTCCATGGCATCAAGCCCATTGCTGGTGTCGGTTCACCGCAAACAAGGAAGACGAAGAAATTAGGCCTTACTCAAATACCGATAGAGGTAGCCATGGAGCACAGTTCACTATTAGCCATTCAACTAGCAAAAAGCAATCTAGTACCGCGCGAATCCCGAAGCGATTCCTATATACAAGACAACGACAGAACAGGAAATACTACACCCGCTGCACTCTAACCTCCATAAACCATCCAGGCCACAGCAGCCACCCAAATGCTCACAAACACAACCGTCACTATCGAAGCACCAGCTCGATCCCCCGCTGTGATCTCAGACAGTTCGTTGGGCGGGTTTTTCGGCGCGGTGCCTGCGTTGGGATCACTCTTGCTGGTGCCGCCAGTATCCGACGTCAATGGCGCCTGACTCTTTTTCTGGCTCTTGTGGATGATCATGTTAGATGAGAAGACGCTCAGCGCGCTCATATCGGATTCTAGCGATGTCTCTCCATCCCAGGTATCCTGGTGCCAGCGTCGGCCGCATTGCGTTCCCGACTGGCCGCCAGAGCATTGCTTTGCGGCCGCCAGGGCCGATTGCTGAATCTTAGGCAGAATCTGGCCCGCCGTGTAAGGTGCAATGGTGGTTGTGAATGTCAACCAGGACGACAGAAACCCCTTGAAGCAGTCTTGGTTCCGATCGCACATCATATTCGGTTCGCACGAGATTTCGGACATGATGTTTCCGCCGAACTCTTGCGGAAAGAACTTTTGCAAGGCAGTGCCGAGCAAGCCGTCGAGCGCTGTCTTCCACTTGTCTGCACCATTGGTCTGAGCCTCGTTAGCTTGCCGTATCCTTTCACGGAGACTATCTGGGCACGGCACAATCATACCAGGTTATACATATACGCAACTCCGCTGATATACGTTCCATAGTTATACGTCCACTGGAGATCTCCATGGTCCTTGCAGTTCGTTTGCGTGGTGGTCGTATCAGCAATAGACCACTCATCTTGTCTCAAGAGCGGGGTGGTTGCCATCCAGTCGTAGATTTTCTCCGCCCAGTTGCTATATGTCTCGTTGTTGGTGTAGCGCCCCAGGCGCGCCGCCAGCTGAAAGAGACCGCCGTTGGAGATGGCATTCTTGGTGGTGTAACCCGCCTGGTAGGGCCACAGCTGCCAGCGCAACCCACCCTGACAACTAGTGGTATCCCAGCGGGGCACTTGGGTGTTAAAGACACCCTGGGCGAGCGACAGCCACGAGGGCTGTCCATCCTCCTCTGGGTAATTCAACTCGGCCGCCGTCATAGCGGCCAGACCCCAAAATACCTGGTCGTCGTTTCCAAGGTAGTTACTGTAGTTGGCGGGGAAGTAGTCGTTCTGGCCCTTTTGCCAGAGCATGCCTTCAGTGGTGACTGCATTGTACGAGGTATCGCCGGTCCAGAACCAATACTGGATCAAGGTCATGAACATGGCTCCTCCTTCCCACCAGGTATCCTCGAGCTTCCCGGGAATCTGGCCGGAGAGATTTCCGTGGTAGTAGCTCATCATGTTGTAGGCTGCCGTCGCGGCCGCATTCTTGATAGATTCTGTAAGCGCACCAGGTCAGCATTGGGGCTATAGAGGGTAGGTAAAGTACACCAGGGATGTGCGCTTACGCTCATCATTGATATCTAATTGTAAGGCTGTCACTGTTGCCCGGTTGACGGCAAGGACGGCCAGCACTGCCGTCCACCAGCGATGGGACAAAGTCATCCCTTGTGAATTGTATAAGATGTGGCCTTTAGCGAGGACTCAAGCGGCCGCAGCCGAAAGCGGAATGGAGTGGCTGAGCACAGAGATGAGGAATGGAGGGGATGACTCGAAATATGTATGGGGTTCATGAATAGAGCGCAAGAGTCAGATTGAAGAGTAGCACAAGGGTTGAGGATGGAAAGGAAGAGAGAAAAGGAGAAGAAGTAAGAGGCTAGGGAGGGTAGGTAGTAGAGTAATAGTGGTAGAGACATGACGGCATTAGGCTATTTGGCTGCCAGGTAGTGTTACCTTGATGTTCTTTCGTGATGGTAGGGTAAAAATAGGATCATTGATAGTTACTTTGTCTTCCTACTACTACAACCTCAGACCAAGTAAACTAAATTAAACTAAACCAAGTCCGGTTGCGGGGGAGCGAGAGGGAAAAAAGGGTCCAGTGGATCTCCCGCACCAGCACTCAGGCACCCACCCACCTCTTCCTTCTACTAGTCAGACACTCATGATACTCAATATGGCCTCCAATTCTACGTTTCAATGGTCGGAAAAAGATCTTCCTTCCCACATGACTTTTCTCTGATGGAACTTGCGCTTCTATTGACGTGGTGATAACCGGAGCTGTCCAAGCGGCTGCACTTTATATATCCTCCGACCGTACTACTGAGTGAGTACCTGATGCAGCTGCAACATCCCTGCAACCTGTAGTGCCTGGGGTGGGTTTAGTGAAACATGAAATATACTAATTAGTAGGTTATCTACCATGGCTTCCGAGAGAGCTTTTTCCTACTATGTGGCGTTATCACGCAGCAATCGCACAGTCGTGACAACAGATACAATGAATGGATTCAGCCAAGCTCTGCTAAGTTTTACGGATTCGTTCTCCAGCATGGATACAGTACGTGCGTCATGGCCACCAGGAATTTCAGGGACAAAGTAAGCCCTGTCCATGAAACAGTCATTATTGCGCTCCGGTTCAGAAGCTCGATTTTGACCGGTTCATTACTAAAATCTTGAGAGTTTATTTATTACGCTTTTGATACCGCCCCTGGAATCATATTCACATAAGACCCTCCTTAGACCCGGTCACGTCTACGGGGTGCCGCCCGGATGATGTTGTCGACACGTAGAAGAAGCTGCACAAGAGGAGCATGTTAGCGTGAACCATAGACAATCTAAGTCAGAAAAAGAGTCACTCTTACCTCTGCGGCTTCAGATGCGGAAGAAACAACCGCCTTCTTCAATTTGTAGGCCTCTACAACACCCAGCTCGCGCATATCGGCAATGCCGCCTCCAGGCGTGAGCAGGTCCAATCCAGAGCTGGTCATACCGTTGTTGATGGCCTGGCGCAAGCGAGTCACGAGATCGCTAGAGTCCAAGCCAGCGTTGTCGGCCAGAGTGGTGGGCAGCTGCTTCAAGGCAATGGCGAAGGAGTCGACGGCCAGCTGCTTCTTGCCCGTTGTGTTCTGAGCGGCCTGCTCCACTGCCTTGGCCATAACCATCTCGGCACATCCACCTCCAAGAGTCACACGGGGGTCCTTGACCGTCTGGGAGAGAACAGCCAAAGCATCGTGAAGAGAGCGTTCGGCTTCGTCGAGAAGCTGCTCCGTGGCACCACGGAGCACAATGGTGCATGCCTGACCGGCAGCCACGCCCGAGAACTTGATCAGGGTATCCTCGCCGATAATGACCTCCTCAATAACATCGCAGTGACCCAACTTGACCTGGTCGGGGTGGTCAAACGTCGAGGCAATCTCACCACCGGTAACCAGGGCCAAGCGCTCGACGCCGTCAAAGTCGGCATGCTCGATGGACATGATACCGGCTTCCGTGAACAATTGCTCAGGCCAGTTGTAGATAAGCTGACGGTTGACAAAGCAGTTGATGCCGTGGGCCTTAATCCGCTCAACCTTGGCCTTCATCTTCTCACGCTCGGCCTTCTCCAGCTCGGCCAGCTTGCCCGTCGACTCGACCTTCACCCGAGCACCAAAGATCTTGACCTTGTCCGTGTCCATAGCAGTGTTGGCGACCAGGATCTTGGCGTTCTCCAAGCGCTTGGGCTGGTTCACACCAATCTTCTTATCGAGGATGAAACCCTCATCGAGATAGGAATCGCTGAGCTTGCCACCGGCCTTCTTGATGATCTGAATGTGGCTGAGGTCGGTCGAACCGCGGAGTCGGAGAACAGCATCGCAGGCGAGGGTAGCGAAGTGTTCGCGGTCTTGGGCCAAAACCTTGGAGCTGAGAGTTGTGCGAGCGATGGAGTGCAGATCCTTGCGGAAGAGCTCCTTGTCCGTGCTACGATCGACGGCAGCCTTCTCCAGAGCCTCCAAAGCAGCCTTGCTGGCTATCCGGTAACCTTCGATGATAGTCTGAGGGTGGATCTTGCGGTTGACCAGCTTCTCGGCTTCCCGCAGCAGCTCCGCCGCCAACACTGTCACGGAGGTTGTGCCGTCACCAACTTCGTCATCCTGAACTTTCGAGATGTTGACCAGAACCTTGGCTGCTGCGTTGTCGAGGGCAATCGACTTCAGAATTGTGGCACCGTCGTTCGTGACCAAGATATCGCCGGTCGACCTGAAGGCGATACTATGATTAGCATGCTGCCCGCGCTCGACAACCCCGCCATTCCTTTCTCTCAATCATTTCACATACGCTGACTGGAGGATCTTGTCCATTCCCTTGGGACCCAGAGTACTCTTCACAAGGTCACCAACGGCGATAGCACCGACGAAGGCAGACAGACGAGCATTTTCTCCTTTCTCCTCGATCACATCGTCGGCGAAGATCTGCGTGGGATTGGCGAAGGACGCCTAAGCATGGGTTAGAACTATCCGTGGAATAAGTACAGACGCTAGCAAAGAAACCCACCATGATGACTGTAGATAGTAGAAAAGATGGCTACCGTCGGGGGAGAAAGGCTGGCAGCTCAGGGGGTTGCTTAACCTAGACGGTGAGGACGCAGAGAACGGCCAACTGCCGCCATTGCGGGACAAACCAGAAAAGTTCGTGATACTGCCCCGGTTGACCGCCCGCCCCGACTGTCGCCGGTTTCCCGTTGCTCATCGCTATTGTCCCTTGGACAGTTTCCCCCCAGTCATTCCCTCACTCTATACTAATTGCTAACACCCACAATGCCTGCTGAAGAGGAGCAGAGATTGGCGTCGACCAAGCGTCCCATATCCGCCGTTGATGGTGGCGATCAGGATGGTACGTCTGCACGACTCCCGGAGAATCAGTACAGTTGCGCAACAAGAGCTCCAGCTCGATCAGCTACTGACTTTATTTGCGCAGGCGACGACGATTCATCCGATGATGACTTCGGTCCAGCTCTTCCCTCTGCAGATGCTCCTAAGAAAAAGCGCCGCAAGCTCCCTTTCGAGAAAGTTTACGTGAATGCGCTCCCGGCATCGCCCCGGTATTCGAAATCCCTCATGCACAAGGACCAATTGTCCTTCCTCACAGTGACTCCGCATACGGACTTCCTGATCACCTCCTCCATCGATGGCGTCGTTAAGTTCTGGAAGAAAATGGCAGTTGGGGTTGAGTTTGTGAAAGAGTTCAAGGCGCATGCCACGGAGATCAAGCATGTCAGCGTTAGTGCCGATGGCCGAAGCTTCGCGACGACTGGTGCCGACAAGACGATTAAGATATTCGATGTAATTACTTTTGGTATGTCTTTCAGTCTGGAGTCGGTGCAACTCAGTCTAACTCGGGTGTAGATCTATTGGCTATGCTAACAGTCGATTTCAACCCGCGGTGTGTTTGCTGGGTGCATCGCCGTGGCGCCTCATTGCCGCTCCTTGCGGTGACCGACGAAGAGAGCAGCATGATCCAGTTCTTCGACGGCCGCGGCGAGAACCCTACCCCGTTACACACTGTCAAAACCATCCATCGCAGTCCTATAGTCGCTATTGCCTTCAACGACGCCTACGACTGTGTCATCTCCGCTGATGAGTCTGGCATGATCGAGTATTGGCGGGCGGGTGACGGCTCGTTCGAAAAACCAGACAATGTGTTTGAGCTTAAGTCCTCCACCAACCTCTTCGAGTTCAAGAAATCCAAGTCTACTCCCGCATCCATATCCATCTCACCTTCCGGCGAGCAATTCGCGACGATCTCGTTCCCCGACCGCCAAATCCGCATCTTTGACTTCGCTACCGGAAAGCTCTACCGCAAGTACGATGAGTCTCTCACCACCATCATGGAGATGCAGCAGGCCGGCACAGCGCTCTACCAGCTCGACGAGGTCGAGTTCGGCCGGCGGTTAGCGGTCGAGCGCGAGCTCGAGAACCCCATCACCAAGCCGAAAGTCAACGTCCTCTTTGACGAATCGGGCCACTTCATCCTGTACGGCTCCCTCCACGGCGTCAAGTGCATCAACACCTACACCAACCGGGTGGTCCGGGTCTACGCCAAAGACGAGCCCTTCCGGGCCCTCAACCTCGCCATGTACCAAGGCCAGCCCCAGAAGAAGGGAGTCGTGACCGTCTCCATGGCCGCCAGCGCCAATCCCCTCCTCCAGGAATCCGAAGAGCGCGACCCGCTCCTCATCAGCACCGGCTACGGCAAACTCCGCTTCTACCTCTTCACGAACGACACCGACGTCTCCAAATCCACCCGCGACGTCCAGAACGAGCGACCGCGCGAGGCCGCCTCCGGCCGCGAGGCCACCGCCCAGAAGACCGCCGAGCTTGGCACGTCGGCCGTCCTGCACACCACCATGGGCGACATCCACCTGCGGCTGTACCCCTCCGCCGCGCCCAAGGCGGTCGAGAACTTCACCACGCATGCCCGCAACGGCTATTACAACAACACCATCTTCCACCGCGTGATCCGCAAGTTCATGATCCAAGGCGGCGACCCGCTCGGCGACGGCACCGGCGGCGAGTCCATCTGGGGCGGCGAGTTCGAGGACGAGTTCTCCAGCCTCAAGCACGACAAACCCTACACCCTCTCCATGGCCAACGCCGGCCCCAACACCAACGGCAGCCAGTTCTTCATCACCACGGAGAAGACGCCCTGGCTGGACGGCAAGCACACCGTCTTCGGCCGCGCGGTGCAGGGCCTCGATGTCGTGCATAAGATCGAGAACACCAAGACGTACAAGGAGAAGCCCGAGCAGGATATCAAAATCGTCAGTATCACGGTCTCGTGAGAGGGGAAGCAGACTCCACAAGTTGAAACGGCTGATGAAATATCGTCGACACTGGCCCTTCCCTTTCTTTCCACAGTTTTGGCTTGGTCTCCTATGCTGGGTTCCCTGTACATCTAGATTATATCCATCACCCGCATTGAGCATCCTTGTACGAATCACGATTTTTTTCGATATACGTAGGTTTGTTTCTGGATATTTGCTATACAGTCTTCGCATTGGCAATGAGCGACATGAGTTCCTTTTGATATTTGAACCTGGCATAATCAAGCATACCTACTAAACTTCCGGTATCGCGGGTACATGTTCCCAGTCCGAGATGTCACAAGTTGAAAGAAAATCATCATCAACGGAGACAACCTCAACTTCAGTTCCTGTGATACAGTAAAACACCGTAGAAGATTGATCCCCATGATCCCTTGCTGGAGATGTGCGAGAGTACGACATGAGTGAGAGAAGAATAGATTTTCGATCGCAATGACGTGAGACAGAGCCAAATAGGATGCCTGAACCAGTAACTATGCACAAAACTTGGAACAGGATGGCGTTTTCAACAAACGAAGGAAAGTGATACCTCATACTGTGCAGGGGGAAAAAAGGATCACTGGTACTGTACTGCAATAAAATACCCTTATAGACACAGTGAAACGCCGGATATATGCAAAGATCAGCGGGACAGGCCCGTTTTTGTCCATAAAGGCGTCTGCTGTTGGTTCACGGCAGATGTGTTGCCGTAAGAGTTGAAAAAAGCGAAGAATAAGATGGAATCCATGATTTGCTATCGTTGAATGAAAAGAAAGTCACGGCAAATGGACAGAACACAGAGGATTCGCGGGATGACTAATTGGGCTCAAATACGAGGCCCGTGATCTGGTTTCATCGAGCCACTTCGCGGATTTCGGTGTCACCTTCAGATACGGTCTGCGCCTTCTGCAGACGGGATGGCGTGCGAGCGGGTCGGGGCCCGGGAACAGGAGCAGCAGCAGCGACGTTGGTGCGTGAGCTGCTAGCGATAGATTCCGGGTTCTGCACGGGGTCGTAGCGACCGGGCATGAACTGACCCGGAGCGCGGAGATCAGGACCCGGTGAGGGACTGGCCTCTTGTTGGCGGGCGGCCAGCAACGCGCTGTCTGTACCACCGGTCGCTGCGGCGTGATACAAGCCTGGGTACTTCCGATCATGGCGGCGCTTCGCCCATACGCCCACCACGCTGATGATGGTGAACCCGACGACTAGGATGATGACCATAATCACCCATTTGTAGTGTGTTGACCACCTGAAGCACAATACGTCAGCCAATTGTGCCCAACTAGACAGCAAAACCCTCGAGGTGCACCTACCAAGCCTGAGAAGCGTCATTTCTCCGGTATGCGCGAATCTTGGTGACTGATTGAGCGGAATGGGCCTGCCAATTTTCCTCCTCCTTACCATTCGTTTCGGGTTGGGTGAGAGGAGCTTCGAGAGCGCAGTAGTTGCTGTACCATGTCTGTATTAACGAGCGATCGGAGGCGTTGGTGCAAGTATCGTCGCAGATCGAGTCGGAGGAGGTATGAAGCTCGGTGAGGTTATGCGAATGACAGAAGCATTCCGTATCAGTAGCGGAATTCGTTTGTGAATCAGCGGGGAGCAAGCATTCTTGCTGGGCTTGACGGAGGGCGAAGCAGGTCAGGCCGCATGAGGGAAAGGAGGCAGAGGCAGTGGAAGGTAGGATAGCGACAGTTTGCGCATTGGCGATGGTTGAGGCGAGGAGTAGCGAGAGGTAGGCGATCAAAGGCAGGGATCGCAATCTGGAAGGTCTGGCAGTAGCATGACTGGCGGTCCAGGCCTGAGGCCAAGGGGCCATGACGACTGCTTTCGGAGACTGAGAGGAATGGGCGGTGGGGACCGTCGAGAGGAATGTTTACTGACAGCCGTGAACCATGATATGTCGACAGACAGGTTCAAACGAGAGGTGGACAAAGTAGGAGGAGAATGAGAGAGGAATTGAAGAGGTGGAACGAATGACGAGAGAGAGAGATAAGATCCCAGAGAGGGGGGGGAGAGGGGGGAGGAAAGGGTGGAGAGGGAAAACACTGAGGTTATTGTGGATAGTGTGTTTCAAAGGTGGGAAGAGTTGAACCCCCGAAGTTGGATGGGGAGGAGGGAGGGAGGGAGGGGCGGGGAGGGAGAAAGAGAGAGAGACAGTAAGCAGCAACCTTGGAAGGAAGCCCGAAGACGAAGCGAAAGATTGAGGGAGGGAGGGAGCGAGGATGGGGAGAGAGAGATTGGAAGCCGGTTGCGGGCGGGATGAATGAAAGGGAGTTGCGCGGCCTGGCGGTGACTATCGCCTAAACAGTAGTTACTTCTTTTCTACAGTGAAATCTTTCTCTCTCTCTCACTCTACTTTGTGCTCTTCATCCCATTCACTTCCTCTCTGCTGACCCTGTCATGCTCCGCGCTTTTCTTGTTCTCGATTATTATTTCCTGCATCACACACACACTATACCTAATGACTTATTCTCCCCGACCACCATAATCTCAGCTGCTACCCATCGCTCATCGGCCATGCCCGGATGCGTGAGGACGCCCTGTCAGATTGACTGGTGGTAAAAATATGCAGCCCACTAGGCCCAATAAACCTCGTTCCTGGGCCCACTGCCTCCTCTTCATGATGCAATCCAAGTGGATTCAGTCCCCATCATTGCTTCCCCAGTATGCTGCAATCTCTCGAGCTAGACACTACCCGACCTACCTGAATCCTGAAGTACGTCGTTTGCCTGGCACATGAAGTCATCGTGACTATATTGCAGCTCCTCATCGCGCATCGGTCAACCGACTTAACAATGTCGATCGCATCTCGTGTTGATCAACGCGATGGAACCTTGATTTAAGCCCGCCCAGGATCCACGGATCAGCCTAGATCCAGAGAAACCAATCTCAATCTCAGTCCAGGGGCAGGGCCATGAACTGCTGAAAACCCCTCGGGAATGTGTCAACCACGCCAACTCACCCTCACCAGATGAACTGCAGTCATTGCGACTCCTCAATGCTGATGAGCCAAGAGTAAAGTCGGGAGCAGACTTGTACGGAATTATGCCCAACCAGGTCTAGTCGCCCCTTTCGCGCCTTCATCGAGCCAAGCTGCCAAAAGCAAGGGATCAGAATGCCTGTCCCTAATCTATTTTCAGCCCACTTTGCCCGATCGGAAACTGCACCTTTCTACGGAGTAGTGTCTTTATGCAAGGTGGAAATTACCACAGTACTCTGTAGTTCGAGACCGTTGTGTGTTCACCGTCGAAGCGAAGGCCCACTCTTTCCCTGGAGCACTAGCCCGTCAGCATGGACAAGGATCTTCCGCAATTCGTACAAGATAACACTAAGAAAGATAACACTAAGACATGCAAGACATCGAGTAGGTCCCCAGGACACGTTTTCTCCGGTACAGGAGGGGCTTTATCAGACCAATCCACTGTTCGTGCATCAACCCCGACTGTCTAGACTATCGACTACGCATCATGATGCTCGGTGTTATTGTTGAGGATAGTCAGGTAGATGCCGACTGTGATTCATGAAAACTCCGTTGTGGATTATCCAATGACACCAAAACATTCGAATAAAAGATCCAAATTATCTTGAGCACGTCAGACTTGGCCCTGCGATGCTGGAAGCAGGGGAGAGAAAGATCCAAATCAATCTCGCTTCTTGCGATGTTCGACTGCCTGTCAAAGCTGGACTTCACCTACTAGCAGATCTCGATTTGCCACTTGATGCAGCCTCATTTAAGCAACAATGGACGAGACCTCAACCAAACCCCGTCATGATAAATCCTTCTTCGTGACCCCATACCATCAATCAACAAATGATTTTCCAGCATTCAACATCCTAGAGCTCGTTCTCTACCAGAACCAGCAGCAGCAAATTCATCAACTCTCAAAAGCTCTTCGCATGCTTTTACATACTCGTACCGCTCAGCTGGCACCCATCCCTCAGACCCGACACCTAGTGCGTGCCTCGACCATTGGTCTTGCTCATTGAACTCCATCTGCGCAGAACTCAGCTCTAAACACTTGTTCGCCTCGTCCTTATCATACGTGATCGGACAGGTCGAGTCATCGCTATCTTCCGACCGCGCCAGTCGTTCCCAATTCATCGTCAACTGAATCAAGTCTGCTTTGAGGGTGACATTGTCCCCATCCCAGGGAACAGCAGCCTGATTGCACAATTTTTGCCTCAACACCCCCAGATCTCCCGTCAAGGCCGCCTGGTGGGGCCGATTGAGCTTGGCTGTTGAGTTGAGATAGCAGTAATGCAGCCAGCGGCTGCGAAAAAGCTCCCGTTCGCGGCTTTTCTCCGCTTCACTTAGCATGTCCAACCTCTCTGGCAAACTTGGTTCTTGCAGCAGATTAGGACTATCACCATCCGCGCTCTGGAGATTGGTCGGAACTCCGCACTGTAAGAACAGTGGGCGAATGTTAGTATATTGCCAGTCGATCAGGGCCGTGATTTCTAGATCATCGTCGACAAAGATGTTACTGGGCTGCAGATCTGGATGACGAATCGTATGTCGCGTTAGGGACGTATCGCTCGGAACTAAGTACGGTGCAATTCGAAGATAATCAGCGAGACTATTGATATACTCTCTGGGCGACTGCTTATATGGTTGATGAGGTGACCGATGTTTCGACGATTGCACCGGCTGACCATATTCTTCGAGATAGGCAATCTCCTTCCTAGCGCCGGCAGTCAGCGCCTCCACCGGGCTCGTGTCTACACCCGAAGTCGGTCAGTCTTTGTGCAGACACAAGATTGTTGGGGGATGACTTACATGGTCCTCGGTGAACGGGCAAAATGCGTCGTTGTCCCAACCAGAGACCCCTTGTGACCTCGGGTCCAATGCAAAATTGGCCTTCTGGCACGAAGCCCTCCTCGCCCGGAATAGGCACCGTCTCCATGCACCGCAGGTCCCGCTCCATGAAGATACTCCCACTAGCCGGGAACTCGAGCGCAAACAGCCTCGCCTCCCACGCAACAAGCTTTTCCACTAACCCTGCCAGCTCCTTTTCGGATAAGTCGAACCAACGCTCAGTCAAAGACCGTCCCGACGCGCGTTCCATGAAGATATACTCCGTGCCCGCGGCATTATCCGCTGTCGCTGAGTATCCGTAGATGCGAGGTACAGGGAACCCCCGGCGGCGTAGATAATTGATGGTAGCTACCTCACTCGCGACTAAGAGGTACTTGGGCTCCGTGACGGGGTAAGGAATGCGTGCCACGAGTTGGAAGCCATCACGCATGGTGACGAGAAAGGTGCGGTTGAAGCCGCCCTCGCCGAGTTTCTGTAGATCCACGACCTCCGACGCGGGGGCATTGATTGAGGATGCAGCCAGACGTTTCAGCTCATCTACGTTGAACGGTCGCCGTCGTTGAGATTTGCGGAGGTGTTCGTCGTAACTGTTGCACGGTCAGTTTCTGATGCATGTGCGGTCGCGCTCATGATAGTATAAGGGCAAAGGGTGACATACATCCATCGCCCTGATGTGTCGTTAAATAGATCTGAAGAAGAGGCAGAGCGGTCGTTGTGTTGCCATCTCCTTGAGGCTGTAGCCCCGTCCTGCAGCACTCGGAGTTGCCTGCAGGGTGCTTGGATCGCCGGGCGTCTTACCTGAGCCAGGAGGAGCTTCATTATGGCTGCGGTAGGGCACTCTCATTGTCTGTTTGCGACTGAAGACTGAGCGAGCCAGCCAGCGAAAGGTAGAAATGAGGAAATTTCTGTGAGATGAGATGAGGAAGAGAGGGAAGAGGAGGAGGCGGGGAAATGATTGCTTGTCTAACTATGCTCGGAGGAAGACGGTCGTCCCTTTGGTCCGATGCAGGAATCATCCCATCTCCTTCCACTGCCGAGGCACTAATGCAGTCTTCCAGGGTTTAGTATCCGTCAATCCTTCTTCAGCCGGAGCATCAAGGCAGCTGTCACGGTAGATACGGACTATGTGTATATTGTTCATCCCGATGAAGTTTCGCTTTCGCTGTGCAGCCGGATCATATTTCAGATACGACGAACCATATAGAATGTGATTATTCTATAAGCCCGGATCACCTCGGGGGGCATGCGCCCATCGCGACTGCACAGCCAGCCACTCCAAACCAGCAAGCCACCAAGCCCACGAGGCCGATCTTCTCTATTGATTTCTCTTCGCGTTCCAAAATACTCACAAACTCTAGACGCAAATCTCGGGGTTGCCGACGCAGATTAAACCAGACACGATCCACCCCACCATGTCTCTGCCCAGTTATAGTCAGCGGCATCAGACCCTCGTGGAACACAAAAGGCGCGCTGATGACGGTCCCTTCATAGGCTGGCACCAGAAGGTGGAAAATGGCAGTGCGTCCATAGTCGGTTGTCTCGATCAGGGTTTCTCTGTCCGTCCGCATCCTCAGACACAGGGCGACTAGGTCATGACCGTAGCCCCCAAACTCGGGACCAAGGGGCGATTGTAGATTGGCATCCTCGAAGTATTGGTACCAGTCGGTGTCAAAATGCCACACATAGAAGTAGTGAACGGCGTCCGTCCTTAGCCCTGGCGTACTTTCCGAGCTCGTTCTTGACAAAGCCATGCACATGTCCACCAAATCCCAACGCCCCCCAGCCCTGCACCCTTGCGAGATTCGCCATGGTGAGCTCGCCGCGAATCTGTTCTAGACTGGAACCGACTCTTCTGACAGCGTCATCAGCTCTGAGAAGACATAACGCGACGGAAAAGACTGCTGCGGCCTGGAACATAGAAAGGAAAGCCGCGGTGGAATTGAAGGCATCCGCAACGACGATGGTCTCCTTCGTCTCAATCAGCTCAGCCACCCTCCGGACCGCCTGCAACATGGCAGTATTTTCTTGAGTGATGGCTTGGAGCGCGCGTTGCTTTTCTTGTGAAGCTAGAAACTTCGCCTTGGATGTCTGGCGGTCTTGGTGCTGAGTCCATAGCTGATAGAAGAAAAGAGTGAGTGATGGCCTATATTTTTCGGATGAATACTTTGGCGCCTTCTTGTGACAAGCTGGCGATCGGGGTTAATACACCCATAGCGAAAGAAGTGTTC
This sequence comes from Aspergillus saccharolyticus JOP 1030-1, assembly GCF_003184585.1. Taxonomy (NCBI): domain Eukaryota; kingdom Fungi; phylum Ascomycota; class Eurotiomycetes; order Eurotiales; family Aspergillaceae; genus Aspergillus; species Aspergillus saccharolyticus. The sequence continues at coordinate 156,843 of NW_020290659.1, read as the reverse complement.
TTCTTTCATTAAGAGATCAAGTCGAATCCGGTGACTTGAAGGTCAATTTCATGGGAGAAGAATTCTTCAGCGGTAATGCTCACTATTGCCCCGCACGACAGGTGAGAGCTGGCTGTCTGGCCTTTCCGAAATGACAGGGCCATGACAGGTTGATTGCCTGGTAGGTATAGACCTAACTAACCATCAGCCACTTACTCATGTATATCTGATCTTACTTAGCCACGGAGACACAAGCTTGCCTCCTATCATGGTGGTAAGTGTGAAAGTAGAGGAGATGAGAAGAATGTGAGTAGCGGACGATGAGACAGTGACTTCAGGGCTTCAGCCCCGCCTTTAACATAACCTCAGATTGAGCATCTGAGCATCAGATACCCTCAACCACATCAAGCCAGACAAGCTGCGAGAGTCCGATCTCGGAAGTGGTAGCCATTCTCGACCATCTCGGAAAAGCCGCGACGTCACCGCGCGAGGATCTATCGGTTCTATCGGGTGTCTCCATACTTCAAGTCGCCATCCTTCAAGTAGATAAGAATACATAACTTCGGACGTCCTCTCATATCACACTGCAGTAGCGTCGAAAACCAGTTGCGAGGATGTACTCCAAATTTACTCAGTTGCCACGGATGTACAGTACTAATCTGTCATAGGCTGAATTACATATCTTGTAGTGTCTGCACCCTAAGCCACCCCGCATTTCCCTCCCCCGCAATTCAGCGCGAATAGGAAACCATACATCTGGTGCCAGTAAATGTCTGGGTGTTTATTCGGTACCTCTGTATTAGTGCTTTGGGCCTCATTCCGGGGGTCATATGCCTTGGTGCGGTTGCGACCATCACCACGTGGTCCAATCTGCGACGAAAACCGCAGTGTCTGCTATGGCTGCGTACTGTCTGGCAAGTGTTCGCGCGTTGGGCTAAGCCCAGTGGATCGCCTGGGCTGGGGTGGGGAAGTATATCCCTTGCGGGTGAGTGTCCAGGTCTTGTCCGACTGCAGAATACTTACCAGAAATGATCCATAGTGATGAGGGTCACAGTGGCACCTGGGGTGCCAGACAGGCCTTCGTCAGCCCCGCAGACTGATCCCTGGGCAACAGACTATACGCTCGTTGGCAGTCTGTCTCGAGGAGTATAAGCTGTGGCACTCGCTTATACAGATGTAAGGGATTCGCCGAGTTTGAGCGGTGCTCCACAAGAGTAGTCAACCCGGAGCTGTCCTCCGTTGCGAAGTGGAGGGCAGGATACGGCGCCATCATGCAGATGCGAAGTGACACCCGGCTATATGAGGATGCCCCACCGAAGGACTATCTCGATGACTGGTTTGATGAAAGGCTGCGCTGGTGGGCGAGATTCCTGGCCCTCAAGGAAGTGCGGACTTTCTACTCCCGTAACGTGCAATTGATTCAGTAGTTTGACGGTCGTAGTCTGATTATTATTATGACTGCTATTGCAGGTTCTATAATCATTATGAGTATGAGGAAGAGGAGACGATCCACAGGAGATTTACTTTGACTTAGAAGGCTCTCCTACCACTTCACATTATCTAAGCTGTATGTAATCCTACTAGCGATAGTTATGTTAGAGCCTTCATGATATCACTTGCGGAATTCGAAATCCATTCTCTTGGCGAAGGATCTTCCAGACCATCGCGAAGCACATTCTCCGCACCGGCGGCAATCCATTCGGCTTTGCCTGCCGCGTTCCACAGCGGATTGTTCTCCGGTAAAGGGAACTGTAAGTCGCTCACATGGAGGCCTGTGCTGCAGCCAAAGGTCCTGCAGACCTTGAACACAGCCAGATTGAACCTCTTGACCTCTTCAATGCTGACCCAGATATATGCCGCAGGATAGTCTTGGCAATATCGACTGAGCACGTTGGGATAATACAGCATGCCCAGTTTCTTGCAACTCGCGACCAGCCAGTGCAGTAGAGCGGCGGCTGCGGGATCGAGGGAGGGCTGCAAGTCGAGACTCAGGGGGCCGGTGTTGTCTCTATGTAGCGCAGCAAAGATGATATGGAGTAGGATAGCCTGGTACGTTGGGACGGGCCAGGAACAAATCCCCATGCTTGCGTTCTGGGAGGCGGAAACATCCCATACATGCTGAAGTTGAGATTTCTTCTAGTCAGTGACAATTTTTTTCTCTTGGTTCTCTTTAAAGTTGTGGATGCCTTAGACGGGGACAATGCAACAGAACAAAGGGCCTAACATACTCGCTGCTGACGTATGGCGGAGTCCAGGACGCGGTGGATCTCAATGGCCTTTGACTGTGCATCTTTCTCCCCACTTACCCACATACCTAAGGCTATCATCGACTGCACCAGCAAGGGGGTTTCGGCGCTCTCGTGAAAGGACCCCCGGTGATTGAAGGACCAGTGAGGGTGGAACAGCTTGAAGTATAGACCGAGAAAATGCTTGTCCCGCTCGAAGGGAGCAACGGTTACAACTTCGGAGGCGTTCGGTCGCGGAAGCATCCGCAAGGATGTGTCTGTTGAGCTATCCGCGGGTTGCTGTGCTAACTGTGAATCCAACGAACAGCGAATGCCTCGGTGCAGGCAATTACTGCATGGTGGACCCCCTTGACATCGAGCTTTTTGAGTCCGACAGCGGGTGCAGGCGTGTTTGACAGCAGGCCCGGACTCTGAAAGCCCATGTACAGCTCGCATATGTCGTCGCAGTGAGTCCCTAAATATAGGTCTCGTTGAACTATGTCTCTTGTAAGTTAAAGTAGGCATGGGAAAAGGCTTTACCTCCGACCAAATTCCTGGCTGCAAGTGGGACACCGTGGAAGCTGCTGGCGGGTATGTTGCGCCTCATGACGACGGCGATGCTCTTTTCGCTGATAGCTCGCGATACAGCGAGGAAATCGACACTGATATGATGTCTTGGGAGCCATTTTTGTAAAATGATACTGAATTGCGGGGATACTTGGACAGTGGGACACTTGGACACTTGGACAGAGGGATCCGGTGTTTCCGCCTTGCGGGCTTAGTCAGATCATCCATATCATCCTAACTACCAGTCGATTCGAAAGTTGCTTTGTGGAAGTCTTCAGGGCATGCTGAGTTTCCAGGTATATGTCAAGTCATGCTGAAGAAGGGCAGGCCACTCGGAGTGCCCACCCGGAATGCCCTCCGGAGCGCCCACCGGCGGGCCCGCAATATTGCAAATAGCCCTAGCATAAGCACAAGTATAAAAGAGCTAGTAGAGGAAGTCCGCCTAGGTCAAAGAAACAGTGAACTTTTATCACCTCTTCAATTGTAAGAAAGATATCAATGCAGTTAAGAGTTTTCTCTCAGTGCCTTTTACCATCGAACAAGCGGAATTATGGCTCCTACTATCCTCATTGCCGGCGCCACCGGCAACACCGGCCGCAGTGTTATCGAAACCCTATCAAAACTACTACCAACGAGCAAAACGCTGTCACATCACCGCATACTCGCTCTCACGCGCGCTGCGAGTAGCCCTACCGCGCAGCAGCTCGCCACCTTCCCGGGCGTGGAGGTAGTGGAGCAGAACTGGGTGGACATTACCGCCGACTGGCTCAAACACCACGAGGTAGTCCGAGCCTTCATTGCATCCCACAACAAGCCGAATCAATTTGCGGAAGAATCCACCTTTCACCTCGCCGCGCTCCAGGCTGGGGTCCAATATGTGGTTCGCATCTCGACCACCGCTGCGAACGTCCGCCCGGACTGCGGGGCTTACTATGCACGCACGCACTGGGCCATCGAGACCCTTCTGAGTTCCCCAGCATTCGGCCGCTTACAGTGGACCTCGCTGCAGCCCAATATCTTTTCGAGCTTCTACTTGGGCCCCGCGGCGGAGTTCATCAAGAAGTATCGTCTCACTGGAGAACAGGGAACCCTGAGGTTGATGGCGTCCAAGGAGGCCCCCGTGGCCGCGATTGATTCCGATGAGGTTGGGATCTTTGCCGCACGCCTTTTGTCGCAGGATAACCCTGCTCCCCATCATCAAGCCAAATATGTCCTCAATGGGCCGGAGGACATCACCGGCGAGCAGGTTGTGGGACTGGTCGAGCAGATCATCGGTGTGCCGATCAAGAGCGTTAGCTACAAAGACCTGTCGGGCCTCGATGCCTTCCTTGCGCAGGAGTACATGGGGGGTCAGCAGTCGCGCAATGTGGTTTGGTCGATCAAGCACGCCCCTGAGACGGCGTGGGCAGGGGAGTGCACGGCCTCGACTACAAGCAAGGAAGTGTTGGAGCTCGCGGCTCCACAGCGAACACCTGCGCAGGTCCTGCAGAGTCTATTAAAGGATTAGAAAAAGTACTTGGTTGATCGATGGGGTGTAAGTATGCATTTCAGACTGGTTTGTCTTACGCTACCCGTGCTTGTCTTGCTTGTGCAAATTCACATCCTGATTCAGCGGCGTGGAGCGCGATCGAAGCATACACTGATACTCTATCTGTGCAGCAATGAATGCAGAACATCTTGAATAGCGCCCATGAGCTCATACTATGATTTATCCTGTAGAGTAAAGTGCATAAGTAACAATGGATGTTCTCCGCACCGGACAAATGCGGGGACAAACCCGACAAACAGCGCAAATCACGCAAAACGGATTGTTGCGACAATCGTTTGGCGAATCCAACGATAACTGATTTTCCCTCGCGACCAAATTCAACCCTTCATGACATACACTAGGGTCTGCAACAGCAAACGCAGCGTTTCTCGTCTCTCCAGGACTTCAGCTCCTTTCCTGTCCCGCGCCTCGTTCGTCGCAATCCCAAGCGGGGCTCGAGTTGCCGCCATGTCCACCTCGACAGCGGTGCCCCCGCGCAAACCAATGCCCTCTGCATTGACCTTTGATCTACATGCCAAATGCTCGGTCGGTGCTCGCGCTCTCTTGAATGCAGCCAACTTATTGTCTTTTGCTAATCACATTTCCCTCCTAGACCACAAAAGCACGCGCTAGCACGCTTCACCTCCCCCATGGCGACGTCCCCCTCCCCATCTTCATGCCCGTTGCGACACAAGCCTCCTTGAAAGGGTTGACGTACGACCAACTCAGACAGACTGGCTGCCAGCTCTGCTTAAATAACACCTACCATCTCGGCCTCAAGCCCGGCCAGGCAGTACTGGATGCGGTCGGTGGTGCGCACAAATTGCAGGGGTGGGATCGGAATATCCTCACGGACAGTGGAGGGTAAGCATACGGCGCGATCCCGGGCGGACGGGCTCTAACACGAATGGGTAGTTTCCAGATGGTGTCTCTCCTCAAACTCGCTCAAGTCACCGAAGAAGGTGTCCGCTTCCTTAGTCCGCACGACGGCACTCCGATGTGTGTACTTCCTCGATGACGCGAGCGATTCGTCTCTAATGACTCAGGCTTCTCACCCCCGAACACTCCATCTCCCTACAAAACTCCATTGGTTCCGACATTATCATGCAGCTGGACGACGTGATCGCCACCACTTCCCCGGACCACGCCCGGATCCATGAAGCGATGGAGCGCTCGATTCGATGGCTGGACCGGTGCATCGACGCACACAAATACCCCGAACGACAAAATCTTTTCTGTATCATTCAGGGCGGCTTGGATCTGGAGCTCCGCAAACAATGCTGCGCAGAGATGGTGGCTCGAGATACGCCAGGTATTGCTATCGGAGGTCTTTCCGGCGGAGAGGCCAAGGAGGACTTTTGCAAAGTGTAAGGTGTTCGATTCGGGCTGTGGACATGGGCTGATAGATACAGGGTGGACACTTGTACAGGACTGCTTCCTGAGCGGAAGCCACGCTACGTGATGGGAGTGGTAGGTTGGCTGCCGCGCGGTACATCACTAGGTAGAGACTAACAAGCGACAGGGCTACCCAGAGGATCTGATTGTCGGTGTCGCTCTCGGTGCAGACATGTTTGATTGTGTCTGGCCCACCCGAACCGCTGTAGGTCTCCCTGTCTGCGTGAAGTCGCCTAAAGCTAATGAGGACCAGCGATTCGGCAATGCGATCGTCCCCAGCGGGACACTCAACCTGCGCCATCGGTCCTACGCGGAGGACTTCCGGCCGGTGCAAGAAGGCTGCACTTGCAGCATCTGCCGGCCCCGAGATCAGGGCGGCCTTGGGATTACGCGTGCATATATCCACCATCTGACGGCGAAGGAGACTGTGGGAGCGCATCTGTTTGTTTGTCATCCAGCGTGTGGTTGAGAGTTTGCTAACATGACTAGTCTGACCATGCACAATGTCCACTACCTGCTGTCCTTAATGGGATCTGCGCGGCAGGCTATCTTGGAGGATCGGTTTCCCGCCTTCTTGCGCGAGTTCTTTGCCAACCTGTATGGTGAAAAGACCAACTACCCTCAGTGGGTGGTAGACGCATTGCGGGGAGTGGGAGTCGATCTTATGGTAGATTAGCTAGCATAATACCCGATAGACAACCATCTGGTTGGTTACTGGTGGTCCAGCTCAACAGCACCAAACTATACAATCCACAGCCAAGCACACCGAGCTACAACGCTCTCTATATCCACATCAACCCTCCCCCACACAGCCCTCAATAATCATACAACTCCGCAAAAGCCCAACTCCGCCCCTTGACTCAAACCACCCTGGCCAATTCCTTAGGCGGCCTCTCCCCAAAAATCCCCGTCCCCACCCTCACCTCATCACTGCCCAACCGAATCGCCCCTTCGAAATCCTCACTCATCCCCATACTCAACTCCAACCCCTCCTCCCTTCCTTCCTCCCCCTCCAACCCCAGCTCGCGCACCACCTCATCCCTCACTTTCCTCAGCGTCACAAAATCCGCATTTTCCTCCCCTTCCTTCACCGCGCGACTCCTCGCGATCGCCCCAATCGTCATCACCCCTTGCAACCGCAACCGCGGACACCTCTCCCGGATAAACCGACACAGCTGCACCGCCTCCTCCCCGGGCTCCACCCCGCTCTTCTCCGCCTCCCCCGAGGTATTCACCTGCACGAACACCCGCAGCCTCTCCTCATGATCCGTGTCCTTGAGGCTTGCATCCCGCTCCCCCCACCCTTTGTCCAGCAGCGAGGCCTTCTTCGCGCTGTCCACGCTCTCCACCGCCCACAGACCCCGCACCTCCCGCGCCAGCGTCGCGCATTTATTCGATTGCAAGCCCCCGATGAAGTGCCATTTGATCGTGGGCGGCAACAACCGCGCTTTCTCGATGAGTTCTTGCAGGTAGTTTTCGCCGAAGTGCGTGTGGCTGGCGGGGGCCTGGTGGAGGGTGAGGATGTCTGAGGCGGGTTTGAGTTTCGAGACGGCTATTAAACGTGGGGCTGACGAGGTGGTGGTGGTGGAGGTAGTTGAGGAAGCGGCGGCGGCGGCGGCGACGCGCGAGGAGACGTGCGCGAGGTTGGCGAGGAGCGTGCTGGTGCGGGTTGGGGTGGCGGGGCGGATGGGGATTGGAGTTGTCATTTTTGCGCGCGCGTTGGGGTGGCCCTGGATTGTGGGCTGTTCGTGTGTGGGTTTTGAGGAGGGTTTGAGGTGACGTGTGGTGAAGTGAGGTGTGTGGTGTATTGTGTAGGAGTGGTGAGGGTGGGGTGTTGCTGCTGCTGGTGATGCCCCGCCAGGCTGGATGAGTCAGCGGAAGGCTTTTAGGTTAGATATCACATGACTCTTCTTCACTTCCTGGGGCTTGTCTTGTATGGATGGATAGATTCAGGAGTGATTATAGATGGAGCCCCGAAATGGGACTCACTATTCAGTATACGCGTTTGTTTATTGCATGCCTGCATAGTTGTGTTGAATTGTCCCGCGTGCATGGTGTTCCTCCGTACATAGTCCTTGTCAAAATCACGGCAAGTATATACTATAGACACAATAAGTCCGAGCATGGTATTCGGTGGTGTTCTATGCCAGATCTTCTCCTAAAGATACTCTCAGACTCATGGAACAGGCCTGGGAGCCAACGACCACCCAAAACTCCCTGACGATGATAGAAAAGAAATACAAGGATGCTTCTTAGAACGTAAAAACAAATCTGCTAAGGTATCTACCATCCCTCATTTCATCGCCTCCCGCTATCCATATCAATGCTTGAACTGGTCCTCCGTCACACCCTTACCCATGGCCGCAGTGCTACTAATGCCACCCGTCACCATCTTCAACATATTATCAATGTAATTGGCGCCGCTCCACTTCTGGTGCGTCACCACGTCGACCCCCTGCTCGATCTCGGGCTCCTGCACCAACTCGCCGTACGCACGCATGCCCTGCTTGGCGTACGCCTTGGCGAATTGGTCCGTGATCAGCGCTGTAGTGTGCAGACCCGCCAGGGTGATGAACTGCCAGCAGTATCCCAGCGCACCCAGGCGTTGGATATATGTCTCCTGCTCGTCGCGGGGCATCGCCTTTTTCCAGTTAAAGGAGGGGGACAGATTATACGCGAGTCTATGGGAGTACAAGTCAATATCGAGACCAAATCATTTGTCATGCAGGGGACATACTTTTGCTCGGGCCAGACGGCGTGCACGCCGTCGGCGAACTCCTTCGCCTGGGCGTAGTCCGGAAGCTTGCTCTCCATCCAGATGAGATCCGCAAACGGGGCGTAGGCGACCGCGCGGTTGACCGCGCACTGGGTGCCACCCTTGTACCGGTAGAAGCCCTCGCGGGTCCGGGGGGCGTCCCAGTCCCAGTGGATGTCGATGCCCGTGATGCTCTTGGCGATCGCGCGGGCCTCGCGGTTGCTCTTGCCCTTGACCTGCCGCCGATAGTCCTCGACCACGGCTTGCTTGTTGCCGTGGGAGCCCTGATTGATGGCATTGATGACGGCCTCGTCGAACAGCATCAAGCCAGCTTGAGCGGTCCACTGGTCTTCAATCGCTTGAAGCTCATCACCGGTCTTGCCGGCTTGCTCGGCCGCAACCATCAGGTCGTTCAGAGGCTGCAGTTGGGGGTTCGTGGAGCCGATGATGAAGCTATGGTCTCGGTAGTCGATAGTGGATGTGATGAGGGTAGCGGCCTCGGAGTCGGTCCGGGCAATGGCCAGAAGATCCGTGCCTGAAGGAAATCCGCGGTTAGTCCTGGTTTCGTCTTCCTTACATAGTAAGCTCAATACGTACCCATAATGTCGGATTGCGCACGGATAGCGACCAAGCGATTGATGTGCTCGCTGATGGGCACCAGTACCTTGCCGGCCATGTGACCGCACTTCTTGGTGCCCGGAGCCTGATCCTCAATGTGGATACCCGCCGCACCCCGTTCGATGAACAGCTTGGTCAGCTTCATGACCGCGGTCAACCCCCCATGGCCTGTGTCGGCGTCCGCAATGATTGGGCGTAGGTAATCGATGTTGGCCACCTTGTGGCGCTGCTCCTTCGGGGTGGTGATGCGTTCCTCGCGCTGTTTCCGGTCATGGAACAACTGGGCCATGAAGAGATGGTTGACTTTATTGGGGACAGTGTTCTGGTTTATTCATGTTAGCAGAAAAACAATTGCCTCGGGATCACCAGCCTACCATAGGATAGTCAGCCAAGTCCGGCGACGGCTCGTCGGTGGAGGAGGCGGTGGAGGAGCTTTGCCAGCCCGAGACGTAGACGGTATCGAGATATTTGGCCATCTGAGTGACCATAGTCGGGTCGAGACAACCATAGGTGAAACTGGCTACTTTTTTCTGCATGCATGAAGAGATCGATTAGCTTGAGATCCCCGTCAATCTATTCCTATTGGAATTCACTCACCTCAAAGTTGCTTTCCAAGATCTTCCAGAGCTTCTTGGCTTGCACATTGGAGGGGTATTCGATCTTCATGTTTCCGCGCTTGGCCACAATCTGCTCAGCAGTGAAGGGCCGCTTGGTATGTCTCCATCGGGAGTCTTGCCACCAAGAGTTGACGGCCTGGACATCTTCCTGATACATCCGGTCTTCATCTTCGTGCAAACCCATGATTGCTGGTCTGAAGTGGTAGATGGCGTATAAGATCAACGGGAGGTATATAATCTAGCCAGTTTGACACGATCTACGGCCACAGTACTGACACAAGGAAAGATGTCAGACAAGCAAGAACAAAACGACAACAAAGATTGGAGTGGAGAGTTCGAAGGTAATAGAGACGGGGTCAGCGAAGGCTTAAAGTACTGAAACAAACCAGCTTTCATCAGCGCTGGGAATCACGAGCCAAAGGGTCGATACTTAAGGACCAGCAGATGCACCGGTGCCATAGTCTATGCGTCAGAGCGAATAACTGGGTCAGTCGTCGGTAAACGTTCGGATCAGCGGGACAAAATGGGTGGAAGGCCAGACACGCACCCGGCATCTCTCGAGGCGGGATTGGAAAACTGGGGAAACGGAGAATGAGAGAAGGGGGAGGACCAGAATTAGGTTCCCCATGTCCCAGATTCACAAGTCAAGTTCGGAGCCAAGGAGGACGCTGAGTGGATGAGTGGATTGAGGTTCGGAAGAGAGGATCACATTTGCTTGAAGATCCTCGGTCTAATGGGGGGAACCCGCCCCCTGCCTCAGGCATTTGCTGAGGCATTTCTGTGCTTTCGGTCGCCACGCCGCGGCGATGGTTGGTTCTTGGCGATTCTGGTCGGCAGAATGGGGTTGTCGTGTCATTTGATGCAAAAGATTGAATGAGAATTAAATAGAGATCATAGGCTGTGGACTTTTGTTGTAGTTTGATGGCGGCGGGGAGAAGGGAGGAAGGATACTTACTTACAAAGGGACTTTCACCGAAGCGAGAGTCCATGACGTCCATTGCATGTGCTTCCAGACCGTATGGATGCCCGTTTTTACAGGCACCAATATCCCCCGCCCATGCCCGAAAGAGCAATAACCTCGGTCCTATTCTATCAGATCGACATCCAACCATCCTCGACCTTCGGGTATTCAAGGAGGTGTATCCCGTGATTCCACGACCCTGCTGGCTTAGTAGGCAAGAATGCCAACATCGGACTGCTGTAGATTTACTAAATATACGCAGAGAATACGTCCATGCATATCCGTTGGTGGGGCGACAGGGGCAAACCCGGAGCTGAGTGTCCTCTGCTGCAGAACAGTAACCGGAGGATATTGCAGTGCTGGTCAGCATGGCTGAAGTTGGCGAAATAGCAATAGCATGTGAAAGACCTTGAGCTGTCAAGTGACTCATTCTGGGTTAACTGTAGCAGTTGGCCTGAAACATGCTGCTTCCGCCTATTATCAGTAAGACCACTACCACACCTGTGGTCCTGCACCTCACCAGCAAGTACACCCACGAGTCAAGGCTGACACATACAAGGCACGGTAGATTCAAACCCAATGATACAAGTCTCCAAGGTACTTTTAGATCACTATTACCATAAATATGTACAGAATTTCGTCTCTCCATCATTACATGAATTCACAAAGCCCCCGTTCACTCCACCGGAGTGAAGTACCGCTTGAACCGATCAATCCGGGTCAATTTCAACTCCACCACCACTGAGTGACAGCTCATCAGTAAGCTGGGGAATCGGACCGTCCAGAAGTTGAGGTAGCCCTCCGGCAGCCCACCAATGTGCGCCTTGAGATGTTCGGGCATGTCATTGTAGTGATTGCGCTTGTTGCGCAGGGCCCGCAGGAGATCCAGAACCTTAGATCCTGTATACTTCCGCTGCTTGCCAAGGCTGTCCTTGAAATCGCGGGGGAGCAGTCGCAGAAAGTCCATGTCCGGACCCATCACCCGCTCGGCCACCGACTCCAAACAAAGAAGGGCATCCGACGGAGGGTCACGTGGCTCGAACTCGAAATGGTCCGAAACATCGCACAAGAAGCTCAGCCGGTCGGAGGGAGGCCAGAAGAATGGATGAGTCAGGACGGCGCTGGCATCGGGTCTGGAGACAAATTAGACGGGGCTGTTAGTGGAGAAAGATGGAGCAACTTACCGTTTGCGTGGGTCCAGCGCCAGCATGGATTGGATCAGGTCCTCGGCTTCAAAGGCATATTCCCCAAGACGTTGAAGCTCATCAAGATTGTAGTTGCCTTTGACGATATTGGCCTCCCGCATGAACTTGCCGTTCTTGTCGAACGGATGACACCCCCGAGTCAGGACATAATAGAACACGCAGCCCAGAGAGAAGATGTCAATGGCCCGAGTCGCTCGGCGATTAGTCTGAGGGTCAACTACGGCAGGCTCCGAAGACTCAGTGTGCTGGGATTCTGTGCTTAGCATGGCCGGGGTCATGTCCTCGTCCATCAACAGCTCCGGTGCTCGCCAGCCAGAGGTACCGGCCGCGTGGGCCGTGGTCGCGCGGAATGAGCTTTGATTGTCCTCCAGCTTCTTACACAAGCCGAAATCCGAGATCAACAACCGCAGCGCACCCATTCCGGTGCGACCACGAGGCATGGCAACAAGAATATTCTGTGGTTTGAGATCGCGATGAACAATCTTGAGTGAATGGAGGTACCGTACTCCCGCAATGATCTGGCGCAAGACATCGGGCATATCCATCCCACCTTGAACCAACTGAGGAAAGTCACCCGGACGCTCGACGACGTCTTGCAGTGAGGCCGGACACAGCTCCAAGGCAATGTACAGGAAACCAGCTGCCTGTTCCCGGCAATAATACCGAATGACGTTACCGTGGTCATCACTTTCCTGCAGGAGGCTGACTTCATGAGACGCGATGTCATAGAACTCAACTAACATGCGCTTCACAGCGACATCTCTGCCGTCAAAAGACCCCCGATAGACGACAGTGCCATGGCTTCCATGTCCAAGCACAACATCGGTGAAGACCTTGAGACGGCCAATCTGGAGCACGCTGTCCATCTGAATGATCTCGTTCGAGACAGTGCGAGTCAGATGGATGTCGGGCTCCAGGTGTGACTGGACTTGGAGATTGTTCACTTCTTCCACAACGCGATCCGCCTGCTCCTTTGCCTCGCCCTCGGTAGGCTTCTTGCCACGTCTGTGATTCTTTCCGCCACGGCGCCCACGGCGAGCTTTCTTCTTAGGTTTCTCGCCGTCGCCCTTTTCAGATTCCTGAAGATTGAAATCGTCTACGTCGTCGTCAGCGTCGGGTCCTTGGGATGGCTCTCGAATGCGGACTCGGGGAGTTGTGTCAGGGGCCAAGGCGTTCGCGGTCTTCTTGGGCTTGGGCGTCATATCACCAGCCGACTGCTGCTCCTCAGAGACGCTCATATCAACCATCACATCGGGTGCGGGTTCGTTCTCATTGATTTCTCGCTTCATATGAGGGCCATCAATGACCGGCGTTGACGGTGTCGACAAGGGTGGCTGCCCATACGATACGATGATATTCTTCAAATCTAATTTCTGTTTGGCCAATTCTTGAATATGGTGGGAATTGAACCAAATGAAAGTACCGAAGAACAGCAACAAAAGCGTGACAAAAATGTCCACCGCATTGTCCCAGCCCTTGCGAATAATGGTGCTGTGGCGGAGAGCAGGCGGCAGGGCTAATTCGGATGAACTATGGACAAGCCCCCGAGGAGGTGTGTCATTAGACATGTCAGCAGACGAAGGCCCTGAAATGCTGGGGATGTGGCGCCGAACAACACGGGGAGCGTGCAGAGAGTGAACCCCGGCCAAAACATCCTGCTGCTGTCTTGTGGTCAAACTCGTCAACGGCTGCCCATGACGCAGGTAATCTTTCTGATAACACTGAGCCATCTTTGCTCGTCCAGTCACCAAGGGGTACGTCTCCTCCGACATGGCATACCAGCCGCCAGCCTCGGTGCAATCAATAAAGACGCGCAAGTCGCGGTCATCCATCGACCCATAGTCCGGATCCGGGGGTTGTGAAGGCTGTGAGAGTAAGACTAGCGGCGTAGGCTGATTAGGCGAGTCACTACCGACTGGTCGAGCCACATCGAACACTCGAATGACGGGACTTGAAAAGCGCTGAGTGTAACGCGGGCGATCCATCTCAGAATGATCGAACCCCAGAACCACGCCATCATGCATACTGTAGATGAAGCTTTGGTCCATGGTGTTTACATATTGACTCTGGAGGTCAATGTCTCGATTGTTAGCCGTCCACTCCGAGTATTTAAGTGTGCAAATGGGATCGCCCGTTTCGGTATTTTGAATGGCTACCGTGTATTCAATTCGACCCAGCACCAAGGTGCCAGATGGGGTTTCACATTCCTCGGCATCCGCGTCCAAACCATCGACCTTTCGACATTCCTGACCCGACGAGACCGGGCCGTGGGAGCTAAACACCCGCAGGATCGTCCCGGTTCGCGCATCAACAGTATACAAGGTTGTCTCTTTTCGTGCCGTGTAGGTAACGGCGGGGTCATCGCCCGAGTAAGGCGTTTCATCAACCAGTTCCTTCACCGTCAACCCCAATTTTTGTAAACCCGCGTCGGGACCGGGGCTGTAGATGTAGAGGCTACCGCCCTGACTCGGCTCCACTATCCAAATGAAATCGTCCTCCGGTTGTTGTCGATCGAAGCTCGAGTGATTCGATCGGTGATAGATGCTTTCGACCGCTGGGCTGCTTGGAACCTCCAAAGCCCAGCGGGCGGCACCAGTTTTACGGTCACGGGCGTGAATGGAACCATCGACGGTCGCCAACAGGACAAAGTCCTCAACCTTCCAATCCTGCAGAGACCGCGCGTGAAGCTGCGGAGCCAGACCAGCGGAAGAGCTGCTGCTGACATGGGCAGGAGGGGCTCGAACGGCGCGGCTAGAGCCCGCCAGAGCCATGGTTGCAAGGGCGCTCACATCGTTGGACTTCACATCCGATACGTACGAAGGGTTGCTTCCCACTGGGGGACCGTGGTTTTGGTGTAGGACGGAGACGGTTGAAGGAAGGTCATATTGCTGTTGATGGTGTCGAGGTTGTTGTTGTTGTTGCCACTGCTGCGGAGTAACAAGAACTGGAAGCAGGAGAAGTGCGACACTGGAAGGGAGGGTCGACTGGGCGCCAGGCAGCCGCCACCGCATGCTGAGAAACTCCTATACTGGGAGGAGAAATGATGTGGGAAAGTATGGTGGTGGATTTGGGGGAGGGGATGTAGACGAGCGAGAGAATCAGAAGGGGTGTGGTAAAACGGAGGATGTCATGGGTCAAGATTGGCCTCAAAGAGGGGAAAGATTGAAAAGTAAGAAGAAGAAGGAAATAAGAATAAATCAGCAAGAGATGATGGGGGATAGAAAGGAGTCAAGACAGGGAGGGAGAAAAGAAGGAGGAATCGGAGTGTGGATGCACTTGAATGACAGGGCGGGAAGCACTGGGTGGTATGTGTGGGTGGGAACAGCCAGACTCGAGAGCGGGAGGGGATTGAAGTCACGTGAGATAAAACGGAGTACGGAGTCGATCCAGTGACGCGTTTGCGCCATTTGCATTGCCTCCGGCCCCGTCAGCCCTAGAACGGTAGCATTACCGTTTTGGGGTTAGTGTACGGTCTGGAAGACTGGTCCGCCGATAAAGGGGGGGCTTAGCACTGCAGTGTGAACTGCGGCTTGTTCTATGTGATTCTACTCCATAAGCCCTTACCTACTGTGCTGCAATAGGCAGCAACTGCAGACGCCCGGCATCGCATCTACACAGTATAGCTCCCATTGCACCATTCACTGTACTGCACCAGATTTCTCTGAAGAGTTTTCTCAGCTGTCTCCTCTTGATTACTGTCTCAGTGGTGCCATCCAGCCGACTCCACCTTTCAATCAATTCTGGGTCTTAACAAAACCACATATCGCGCTAAAAAAAAAAGAGAACTAACGGTGCGGGAATCAACAACCATCTGCCGACAGGACGACGATCATCCAAGCAAGACATTATCCTTCTCGGCCGTGGCTACCATCTTAACCAGTGCATCAGCCACCCCGTATGAAAAGGCATACCCGCCCCCTGCGAAGCCATAAGCTGACAGCACAACTCGACTGCCATGCCGCTCAGAATCCAAGCGGAAGCCTCCTCGTCGTGATGGACGGATCCCAACGATGTAACTCAGTGCCTCCTCAGCCGGAGTCTCCGGCACAATGTCTGGCGCCAGCCGATGTGCGCGTGCAATCTCATCGCGAGCGATTTCCAGATCAACATCTGGCGAACTGCTACAAATCAGCATCCTGGTTCCGCAGACACAATTTGTATCATACTTACAGATTGTCCGCTTGCTTCACGCCGCCGAGAACTACTCCGTGGGACATCGGGCGGGGAATCACATAGGTATATTCTTGTCCGTTCCTGAAGTACATGGTCTGGCACTTTTCCGTCTTGTAAAAGACGTTCTGGCCTCGTTCGGGAAAGCAGCGATCGTCCTGAACATCCTTGAGGGTCTGACTTCCGATCCCACTGGCATTGATGAAAATGCTGGACTCGGGAAACATATGATACAGTTCTTCGAGGGACTCAACGCGCTTGCGAATAAAGTGGCCGCCCAGCTCGGTGATTTTTTTACCCAAATACGGCATGTGGATTGTCGGATCAGTCACCAGAGTCTCATAGCGCCATCCGCAGCTGAATTCGGAAGGATATTCTCCTTGTTGCAGATCACGCCACTGAGGCTGGGTCAGCCAGAGCGAACACTGGAGGGATTTCAAGCGGAGTCTATGCTTACCTCGGAGAGAACGGTCTTTCCCCATGCTGAAGAGTTCTCAGAGGGGGGTTGTTCAAGATACTCATAAGCATCGACAATACAGACGCCTGATTCGGGTTCCTCGTGCGCCATTTTCAGCAGGTGGCGGTGGGTGACGGCTTGGATGTATCGATATTCCGGGTTGATGCCCCCAGCTGCATGCCACGCCGCGCCCGCCCAGGCGGATGCATACCAGATGCTTTGATCGCCAGGTAGATACTCTGCCACCAACACCACTCGGAACCCATTCTGCAAGAGCAGTCGCGCCGTGGCGCAACCAATAATTCCAGCTCCCAGGATTATGATTGGACGCTGTGGAAAGGGGACATTCAAGCCGCTCGAGGCATCATAGAGCTGACCCATATTGCCTGATGATGCGCGGATCTTGTGAAATACCATAAGTCCGTGGGATTTGTCTCTCGGACAATGTCAATACAGTTACGCCAGAGAGATGAGGGACAAGATGGAGAGATAAAGATGATCGTCTGGGCCGTTAAGGAGAGGAGCTCCGTCAGTACCGGTCCAAGGTACGGAGTAACTCTATAATGAGAATATGATATGACACTGCTGATCCACAGGTGGCGAGGAGTTGTGGCGAAGGGAGCTCATACTGACCAGACACCGGGCAGAATCGCTGAGGGAGGGTGCGACAACATATATAATGGTTTGAGGAGTCTTTGAGCCGGGCAGCCCCGCAAAGAGATGATAATGATTATCTGGTTGCGGCGGTGGGCATTCGGATCGAAGCGCCCAGATGGAGGATTGCGACAGGCGGTTCGACCCGCTCGGCGGGTCGACCCGCTACTGGTAAGCAATGAAGCACTCTTTTGGCTCCTGGCTCTGACTCCGCCATGCGATAACTACTAGTCAATCGAGGCCTCGTCAGCTATTGAGGCATCAGCAGCGCTGATAGGCGTGTTGCTACCGATAGCATGTCCTGACCGCAGCAGGAGGTTTGCCTACGCGGCCACTCCCGACAAGTGGGTAGCTCTGACACAGTACGGGGTAGTCCGTCGATAGTTCCACTTGTAGCACAATCAGCGGTAAGTTGGTCTCTATGACGGTTGAACGCCTTAGAAAGAGAGCAGGCCCTGGTAGGAAGTGTAAGATTGTACAGCAGAAGTTCTGAAACACATTCATGATGATGGTGGTGCAGGATGGAACTGTGTTAGTACTTGCGGGGTAGCTTCTCCGAGGATTCAGACGAGATAGAACTGCGCACACCAAAGTCTCGTATCGGAAGGATATGTAGAGAGCCCAGCGAGTGGTGACATGTTTTGGAGAGATTGCAGCATCACGAAAACTACCTAGTGAATGATTGATGAACACTAGCGTTGTTGCAATGTGTGTATGGAAGGATGGTCTCTGTCACGTGATTACTGACTAAGGCGTATATAGCACGTGACTTGGAAGAAGCACTGTGTACGTAACGGAATGTAATGCCACCGCCGGGAATCGGAGTCGCATGCCAGTTATTCTCAACTACTCCAAAAATTCTGTTTCACCCCAAGCTCAGGATGGGTCCAAATTGCCATCGAATTTCTTGTCCAACAGCCAGTCCAGACCCGTGAGATCTTGCCAGCCAAATGGGCAACAGCGACTGTTTAAAGTGGCATACCCTGGTACAAACTGGTTGAGTGCCGAATCAAATGATCGAATTCTTTGCAGTACAACCGGTTTGCTGTGCATTTCCGATCCGGCACCCACCAGCTTGTGACTCCAACAAGACAAGATTTAGTGGGTTGGAGCCTTGGCGGTCGTTCCTCGTGGCCATTCTCTCCATACAATTTTGATAAATCTTATAAATAACTTTGAGCTTCACTCCAACTTCCAACCAAAGCGCGGCCTGAAGGGGAAGAGGGCCCCGCATTCTTCTTTTCTTGCCCCTCCCCGCTATCCTTATTTTTTCCTCCTGCTTTCCCTTTCCCACGACAGCTCTGGCTTAAGGCAACACCGCTATCGAACAGTCCAAAATGCGGTCGACATCAGAGATCACCAACATGGTGTCCTTGAACGGCGCCTTGCCCGAATTGGCCGAGCAGCAGCCCGAGGATACAATCCCCGAGTCACGGGTCCTCATTATCATGACCGGAGGTACCATCTGTATGCGACAATCTCCCTCCGGCTTTGTACCTGCCAGAGGCTTTCAAGAGCAGTGTCTCGCTCGGGTTCCCACCTTCAACGATGGGTCCCACACCAGCCTGATGGACGTGGTGGTCAACGCCGACAAGGAGGTCAAGGGCCACCCCAGTCTGCGCACTCCGGTGACGGCATACGGACGGCGAGTGAGGTACACTGTCTTCGAGTTCGAGGAACTGCTGGACAGTAGCTCCATCGATGCCAAGGGCTGGGCCGAAATTGCCTGCACCATCGAGCGGAATTACACACGGTTCGACGGATTCGTCGTTTTGCACGGCACAGACAGTCTCGCATACACCTGTTCTGCGCTCTCCTTCATGTTGCAGAATCTGGGGAAGCCGGTTGTTCTGACGGGCGCCCAGGCGCCCATGCTGGAGTTGCAGAATGATGCCACGGATAATCTTCTTGGATCCCTTGTTGTGGCGGGCCACTTCATGATTCCGGAAGTTTGTCTGTATTTCAACAACCGACTGTTCCGCGGTAACCGGTCCTGCAAGGTCGCTGCCAGTGATTTCGCCGCCTTCAGCTCGCCGAACTGTCCGCCACTGGCCGTCACTACGTCCATGCGCACAAATATTAACTGGGAGCTGGTCAATCGGCCCAAGAGTCTGGACCATTTCAGCATCCAGACCAACCTGGACACCACTCACGTCGCCTGTCTGCGGATCTTCCCTGGTATCAAGCCTGAGATGGTGGATGCGGTCTTGAAACTAGATGGATTGCGTGGGTTGGTTCTGGAGACCTTTGGTGCCGGAAATGCCCCTAGCGGGCAAGACAATGCCATGACTAACGTGCTGGCGGCTGCTATCAAGAGAGGGATTGTCATTGTCAATGTAACTCAATGTGAGCTCAAAACCCCACTTTCCAGGGGTGCCGTAACCGCTGGAGCTAACTTTACCACAGGTCTTACGGGAAGTGTCAGTCCAGTGTATGCTCCGGGTATGAGCCTGTCGCGGGCAGGCGTGGTCGCAGGGCTCGACTTGACGACGGAAGCGGCGTTGACCAAGCTAGCTTATCTACTGGCCTTGCCCGAATCCACCCCCGAATGGGTTGCGAAGAACATGTCTGTCTCTCTCCGCGGAGAACTGACCGAGGTGTCGCAGCCGGTCTTCCGCCACCCCGACGGAGCACTCCCAGAGCGTGTTCAGTCCCTTACTGTGCTGGGTTACGCCATCGCCCAAGGGGATATCGAACGGGTCAAAGAGATTGTTGTGAGAGAGCACCACTGGCTGCTCAACGATGCTGACTACTCCGGCAACACCCCCATCGTAAGTGAACTCCTTGTCGTCTATTTCACCCGGTCCGTGAAATTGACATTTGGTTTCTTTAGCATCTCGCCGCCACTAGTCCCTCTATCGATATTCTTCGCTATCTCCTCCTGCAAGGTGGATCAGTACACATCCGTAACCGCAACGGCCGTACACCTTTGTTCCTGGCGGCCAACGCTGGACTGTCCGAACACGTGCTGCTGCTCCGCAAGTCCGGAGGACACTTGCATTCGGATGAACGGACGGCGGCGCAGCTGCTCGCGCGCCGACGCCCGGCGGTCTGGGGCTTGGCCGGCATTGGGCCTCGGGAGGTGAGTGATCGGGAGCTGGAGGAGATTGACGATGAGGGCACCTCTCTCGGTCGCACAGCGGAAATCCTGATGGCTGGGTCGGCGCCGTGAGAAGAAGTTGGAATACGAAGCCGAGGGGAAATGAATTAGATATCAGTCGGCACATGTAGGGATGGGATTCAACACACGGCCTCGGTGGAATCGCGAGCTGGATTCCGATTCAGTGTTGTGTCAGTTGCCGCTTGGTTTTTTAGATTGTCCTAGATCGTCTTATACATGGGGCTTGGATGCATACACCGCTCTCCCCTAAGGAGTGCAACAACAGCCCTACGATACCAACATATCGTCGCTGCGAGTAATAAACTAATGTCAAGACTACGCTAATAGAGCGCTGGTTCTTTTAACCTCTCTCTGCCACTCTGAGCATTTTCCCCATCCGCGCTCTGTTTCATGTTATCGATCAGCTAACCCTCAAATACCAGCCTCCGCAACATCTCAATTACAGAGTCATCACAATGCCATTATACTAGTCAAAACCATTTCTATCCCAGAACCAGGAGCTCTAATAATGCAAGTCTATCTCGAAACAAGCCTGTCCCTCAACGCCAACAACATGCGATCATCATCTAAACAGCAAAGCATTCATCATCATGCAGACATCCCCCCCTCAAGGCTTGACCAGGACACCGCGGTAGCGCATCTTGCCCTGGCGGAGCGTCTCCATAGCCTCCTCAATACCCTCCTTAGTCAACGGGAAGGTCATGACAGTGGGGACAAGATTCTTGCGGGCAGCGAATTCGAGCAAGGTCCGGATGCTGTTGCGCGAGGCGACGAGGGAGCCCTGGATGCGGACACCGCGCCAGACGAGGTCCAGCATGGGGATGCGGGCGGGCTCAAAGGCGACGGTGAGCGGGTAGATGCTGCCGTGGGTGGCCATGAGCGGGATGAGGCTGTGAAAAATATCGTTAGCGGGGATTTTCCTTTCGGTTTCCTTTTCTTCTTCTTCTTTTTTTTTTTTCTGGGGAAATGCTTACGAAGGATAGTCAACGGAACCACTACCGCACAGCAGCAGGTGGTTGACGGGCTTGAAGCCCTCCGGGACAGGGCCCCCGGACTTGAAGACGTGATACTCGGCGGCGCCGAACTCCATCGCCTCCTGGCGCTTGCCCTCGGAGCTGGACAGCACCACCACGTGGCAGCCCATGGCGGCGGCCAGCTTGATGGCGATGTGGCCCAACCCCCCAACACCCATGACGGCGACACGGTCGGTGGCCTTGATGCCGTACTCGGACAGCACCGTCCAGACAGTAGCGCCGGCACACATCAGCGGGGCGGCGTGGATCGAGTCGTAGCCGTCAGGGATCGGGTAGACGCACTTGCTGTCCCAGATGGCGCCGTAGCTGAAGGTGCCGTTGTGGAGGTCGTGGAAGCCGTATTGCTTCTGGTTGCGGCAGTATTGGTCCCATCCTAGTGTCACGGATTAGCATGTCAGACGAACTAAGGTGATGTTTGGGGGTAGCCCTACCGGTCACGCAGTTGTCGCAGTTGGCGCAGACGCTGTGGGTGTATCCGAAACCCACGCGCATGCCAACCTTGACGTCGGTGACACCAGGCCCAACAGCCTTGACGATCCCCACACCCTCGTGACCCAGCACCTGGTCGGCCTTGAGGTAGTGCTCGTCGGTTCCGCAGAGACCGGAGTGGGTGGTCTCAATGAAAACTTCGCCGTGGCCCAGCTCGCTGGTGGTCTGGGCGGGCACGATCTTGCCCTCGGCAGAGCCGCGGAAGACGTCGTAGGTGAAGGAGGACATCGTGTTTGCAGCCAGGAGAGAGGAGTTAGCGGGAGAAAGAACAAGTACCCTACTAGTAGTACAGTGTGATATCAATATCTCAGTGTTAAGTAACTAAGGGCCTTGCGGATTTTATATAAAAGTGCATTGGCAACCGCAGGTATCGGGGAAGAGTGAGTGGATCCCACAGGGCAACCCCGAAGCCAATCGGAAGCCCTGATGGAGCAGCATAAACCAACGGTTTCCAGTTAAAAATCAACCCCTGCCAGCCCCGAGAAAAATCTGTCTGTCCGTCCTCGGCGGAGCCACCAGGAGGGAGAATGTCTCCGAGAAAGTGCCCGTCGGGGCGACACTTCGGTCATGTCTCCGCGGTAGATGAGTATGTGAAAGATAAGTGGGATAGGTTTAGGTTTGGGCTCTGTACGTCGTGGGGAGGGGGGGGGGGCAGGTTTGGATTGCGCTACCCGTACTTGTACGGCACTGCAAGAGAAGACACTCCAGAATTAGGATTGACTAAAGCTTATCTTTCACGAAGGTTACAAGGACAGGAACTTAAATCACACTAGTCACCAACATATCAGCAACAAAAATCAGCCACAACCACAAGGTATGTACCGAGTCTTCCGTCGAGTTCGCCATGCCGAGTAAAACCCGGCGGGGCTCCATCAGAAACTTTGCGCTCTGGCCCCGGGCGCCTTCCCCGTTTCAACTTATGCGCTGGAACAACGGCTCATCGTATGACTGCATCATTCCGCGCGATGGGTCCAGGACTAGCGTGGAAGACGGTGGATCCCTTCCGCTAGTCTCTGACTCTTTCCTTCGAGTCTTCCAGAACCTAAGCTTGCTTCCAGCCGCGAAGCTACTATACCAGTAGTTATCCCACGGGGCGCAGAAGCTGAGCGATGATCCTGGATTTGCTTCACAATAAGACTCCTAGGAGTCTGGAGCTTTGTGGGTGTGTTTTATAAAAACTTAAACTATTGTGGGGAAGGCACAAGTGTGTGATGTAGTGAAAATCTAGTCTACTTGTGCAATATATATATGAAGTATACTCCTACTACTAGTAGTAATGTATCACGTCCAAATTGAATGCGGAAAGAGTTTAACTATTGATACTAACTACGAGTTAGTACCCCCTCCACTCCTACAAATCTAAGAAAACTCGTCACTGCGATCATTCAGCACAAAAGATCAGGCCCACTAGGCTAATTCTGGGCAGCCCGATCTTTGTTCCAATCTCCTATTTCCCCCACCAGCTTTCAGCAAACAAAGCGCTTGTCTAGATTCTTTTGTTGCTTCGGACATCTGCACATTGTGTCGCTTGGCAATGACAGACAAAGAGGTTTATTGAATGCGAGGAGGAAAGCGAGAGTGACCTGTTTGGCCCATTAGAATCCATGTATAAGGGCGTATTCGGCTATGACGCTCAGCGGATGGGGGCTCTACCCCGCAAAAGGTGCAATCCTCTTGCTATACCTGTTTCAGTTCATCGTTCATAATGATGCTTCTTCAACTGTCAGATTCGAGTCCAACGGGCAAATCGTGACAGGTCGCAATGACCACCATACTTCTGGGAGTATCTACCACGACGCTTCACCATGCAACTCTCCCCCCTCATGAGGGTAGCTCCCTTCGAGGCTATTTATCACACAGTCGCCTCTTAGCCTACTTATCATCTTACGCCTGCCTAGTACGCACACGCAGGAAGGTGTATAACAGGATTAGGGTTAGGGTCATAGAAGCTCATAAGCTTCTCATGAAGGTAGAAGCTAAAGCATATCAAACTTCTTGTAGTATAGGAGGTGAATGACTGGCTGTGAGTGACACACACGTCAGATAGAATGTGAATACAAGTCCCAAGAAGAGACAAGTGCCGGTTGCCACAACCTCCCAAGTGAAAAGAAATGAAAATACGATGAACAACCTGAGATGTGTCGCTGGTAATGCCCCGTTACGAGAGAACCTCCGCAAACTCCATGATCCTGGATGACTCAAGCACAGATTATGCACAGAGAGACTGGAGCAACTCGCGGCATGTTCCGGTGCCATGGACAGATATTCCCCTGGGCATTCTTCATTGTCGAACATGAACACGCAGAGCCTCGTCTGAGATGATGATGTATAAAGGTCCCACTGCGAGCGCGGGATGGTGTCTCATCTCAGGTTGGCACACCTAGAATCGTCTACAAGTACATACCATCTATATTGACAAAGCATACTTCTGAGTCTATTCACTTTAACCAGGTACGCTCTCAGCAATCTATCCGTTCACCATGGCAACAAACCCTAACGAAACCTCTGACGAGCCCCCCAAGCCAATCCACGATGCAGCAGCGTTCATCCTCGTTGTCCTGCACGACTTCTGCGGGGAAAGCCCCTGGCGTCCGCACGCCGACATGGAGGAGATCGTCCGCCGCATCGAAGAGGTCGCCGTGGAGGGCTGGCATGCAGATTTCCGGCTGGCCACGCAGCCCGCCGCACGCCGCCTGGTCGGCCAAATCCTGCCTCTACAGCTCCTCGCGAACCTCCGTCGTCTGGGCGCGGCGATTTACAATTGCGTGCTGCTCCTGCGACAGGTAAGACCGCTTTATGGATGGACGAGCCCTGCGGCCGCTTCCATGCACGCACTGGGAGCTCGCTATTCGTGGCACCGCTGTCAGCACGCCGTGCAGAACTTAAACTATCCGGCGTTGTTGGCGGCCACGCGTCCGTATCGCGTCTCTATCCCGGCCCCTATGCCGACATTTGAAGCAGGGTTTGACTGGCTGCATGAGCAGTTCTGTGGGATGCTATCGCAAGCGCGGGTTGCGAGCGGCCAGTTCCAACAGATTGTGGATCGGACACGCCAGGCGTGGTTCGAGGAGGCGGACAGGCAGTTCAATCCGGAGGACCACGAGCGTTTTGCCGCTCAGTGCACGACCTGGATCCAGGGGCGTCAGATGTACTGGTCTCCGCCGCCGCTACATGGGCTGAATGAGCTCCAGCAGCGCTTGGTGCGCGATAACCTGAAGCGCCGGAATCGGATCTTGTATATCCAGAGGCAGGAAAAGGCCGAATACGGAGTCTACAAGCAGGAGCAACTGATGGCTTTCCGCATGGGGCGCGATCTGCCACCGCCCCCTGGCGCACATCATGCGTACTGCTTCCCCTCCCCCAGAAGAACCACCACCACCACCGCCACCACCTCCCCTTGCGATGACATTATGGATCCAACCACAAAGGTCTTCTCCTGCCCCGTGTGTCTGGACGATACCACCGAGTTATCGACGCTCAACGGCGGATGGACGGACCACGTTGAACAAGACCTCTGTCCGTACACTTGCTTGATTCCCGAACGCACGAACCCCGACTGCCTCAAGGTCACCAGCGAGAGCCCAGTCGAACATATGCTGAGATACCATCAAGCCTTCATTCCGTTCTACCGCTGTCCGAAAATCAATTCCAACCACTGTACCCCGCTCTGCCACGGGGCAAATAGGTTCTACGACCCGATCGAATTTCGGGAGCATCTGGACGAGCAAATGCGCCACGTGGAGGATCCATCCCAGCGCGTGACGGTAGAAGACTGCAGGGTGCTGGGCGAAGAGGGTTTCGGGGGTTCTTGTCCGTTCTGCGCGGGGCCAGCAGATGACGTTAGGCCTCGTGACCCCCGATGGCTTCTCGAGCATATCAAGATCGAGCAACAGTACTTTGCGCTGATGGCTCTGCCCTGGGCGACGGAAGCCCTGATGGAGGATGGGGCCTTTGAGGACTGGTGTGCTTGGATGTACCCTGAGCCTCTGTACCACATCGGTGGATGGCCTTGCTCTCGCAAAACCCTACGTACCTCTTGGAAAGTCGTTATAAAATGAAGGGAGTTTGTGCCCGGGGGGTTCGATCCTCGGAGCTAGGTGGGCAGCCAGCTACTGACGGCTACGATGTGACTGTCAGTGTTTCGAGAATATATCACGACACTTGAGGAAGGAAGAAAAGAACTAACATGCACATTAAAAAGGAAAGAACAATTTCGACTGCAAAGATTCCAAAGTGACTCCCAACTCTCAAACATTTAGATCGAAATCACCGTAAGTAAGATTGCTTGACCTCCCGCCACAGCGCCCTGACCGGGACGAGGAATGCCCCATCGGACCAGATAAACTGTCTCATACAGTCATGTACTTCCGACCACGAACCGTTAGCATAAGAGACTAACAGTTCCACATAACCAGATCGAATTGGTCCTCTCGGAGCAAATGCACCACCGATGTAGAGCAGCCACACGAGCAGATCGGAATTGGGAACGTGCCATATTGTGGCATCGACGTCGTCACGCACTTCTCGAAGTTTGCAGAGGAGCAGAGATGAGATGTGCGACTATCCGCGAAAATGAAGTCAGACTTGTATGTGGGAGGTCGACGTGCAGCACAGATTTGTACTTACGGGAAGTACCAGTTCACTCCAAATCTTACAACACAGCGTCATGGAGCATAAGCACGCCGCGAGACGACAACATTCCTGCGACCGAGATAGCCCCGACAAGGCCATGAGTCGGGACTGGATCGACGCGGTATGGTTGTTGATATGAAGCATGCGGGTCGCATCGGTCTGCCGCGGTCGAGGGATATTCCGGATGCACTGCAGGGCATGGAGGTCTTCCAGCACCACGCTGAACTCGTGGTCAAGCATATGTGACCGGCATTGAAATCCGGGTGGGAGACGGTAGAAGCCTGGCGGGCAGTCATCCCGTGTCCAGAGGAGAGTAGAGAAGGTGGTATGGCTGACGATGCGTCTGGACCCTGCGAGGAGGGACGAGTTCAGATCTTGCCTGGCCATGAGATCATTTCATGGTGGGGTTAGCTGAAGAAAGTATGCTAAGAATGTGAACGGTATGATGAAGTCACTCACTCACCAGAACACGGCTCGCTCGATGCCAGGAGTGAGATGGACGTTCTTCCTGTGACATATTTGCAACAGTTGCTGCACCGCTCCCATATGAAGCTCCACCTGAGATGCGAGTCCAAGACGAGCCTGTCTCCAAACCATGGGGCATCAGTAACCAAGACTTGTTGGCTATCATGCTCTTCTCGACCTACCACGACACCCGCAATCAATAATATAGCTCCAATAGTCGCTTCCGACGCGGCCTCATCCTCCGAGTTCATCCGCTCACGGAGATATGTGATCGCTTGGCCTTGATACTGCAGACATTCACGATCAAGACTACCACCAGCGGCGGCAAACGCGAGAGCCAGCATCACGGAATTTATCAGAGCGGGATCCTGAAAGCCAGTGCGAAAGACCAAGCGAAAGCTCTGGAAGGCAAGTTCCTCGGCCACGCTGAAGACCGGCTCGGGGGCCTGTCTGGCTCTGTCTACGAGAACAGGGCAGTGTCTGAGAAAGGAAGAAGTGACAGAAGACAGGAAAGGAAGTCTTGGACATACAATCACCCAGTAATGCCTGCAGCCGTGCCGAGTTCACCGCAAGAGTCTGGAACGGATCGAGCGCACCGCAGAGGGCAGAGTAAGTTGGGGCTGGCGGGCTGGGACTAGTTCTCGTGAATGACTTGGGTGCCTCAACCGCTTGATCTAGCTTGAACCGAAGACTGGGGTCTTGAAAGGTGGTTACGATGAAATTGGTCCTGGAACGCTGCTGTTCTTTGCGTCTCCTTTCCAGCGCTTTCCTGATAGCGTGGGAGCGCGCTTGACGCCGCATTGCCTTATCGTTCACATGACCGTTGGATTGGATCGCGATGAACTGGAAGTCTGCCGCCATTTTCGTCTATTCGAGCAGGGGAAACATGTATACCTAATGACTGGGCATGC
The DNA here is from genome assembly GCF_003184585.1 of Aspergillus saccharolyticus JOP 1030-1. Lineage (NCBI taxonomy): Eukaryota > Fungi > Ascomycota > Eurotiomycetes > Eurotiales > Aspergillaceae > Aspergillus > Aspergillus saccharolyticus. Next base: position 129,060 of record NW_020290659.1, on the reverse strand, counting down.
AATGGTATGTAGTGTCTACCATACATCACAGAGTCCTCGGGGCCATCTTGTCTAATGCTTAGAAATCAGCAGGACAGCAATCACACTAGGCCTAATCGAGAAATATCTCATTTCCTTTTCGGGAACCATCTCTTTGCCCTAAATCGAGATGGTTGCGCTCAGGATGGATACGAGGGATGGCAATATATCAGCATCTCTGAAGTGGAAAGAGGTTTTTACTGCATTTAGTTAATGTACACTTGTCAGCCACAATGACGAGATCGGGAAAGAAGGTACTTAAACAAGCCAATCTCGCTGATCTCATTGACGTGCAGAATCGAGATAGAAGCCTATCCTCCAGTCCGTTTTTCTCCACGATATACACCAGCATTACACACAATGACAGAGACGCGTCTCTTCAGACCCCTCAGAGTTGGCACCGTCGAGGTCCAGCACCGCATCGGAATGGCACCGTTGACCCGCCGCCGTGCAACCCCAGACCGCATCCCCACCTCCCTGATGAAAGAGTACTACACCCAGCGAGCTTCCTGGCCGGGCACCCTCATCATCACCGAGGGAACTTTAATCTCAGCCGCAGCTGCCGGCGGATTCTCCAACGCCCCCGGCATCTGGCGGGCCGACCAGATTGCCGCCTGGAAGGAGATCACCGATGCGGTTCATGAAAAGGGGAGCTACATCTACGTGCAGCTATTCGGGATGGGCCGTTCAGCCGATCCAGCGGCGGCTGCAAGCGAGGGGATTGAAATCGTGGGTCCCAGCGCAATTCCGATTCCATCCGACGAGAATCCTAACGCACCGACTCCGCGAGCCATGAGCCATTCCGAAATCCAGCAGACAATTGTCGACTTCGCAACGGCTGCGCAAAACGCGCGGGAGGCGGGCTTTGACGGAGTAGAGATCCACGGCGCGAACGGCTACCTCCTGGATCAGTTCCTGCAGGACACGAGTAACCAGCGTGACGACGAGTATGGGGGCAGCGTGGCGAATAGGTCTCGCCTCCTCCACGAGGTCATGCAGGCAGTTGTCGAGGCGATTGGCGCCGACAGGGTCGGCCTGCGTCTGAGCCCCTGGTCCCGGTTTCAGGGCATGCGCATGGACGACCCAGTGCCGCAATTTATCGATGTTGTCGATAGGGCCCGGCTTCTGGATCTCGCCTATCTCTCGCTTGTCGAGACAAGAGTCTTCGGAGCTTGGGTTTACGAGGGGAGCAGTGAGATAGATGAGAGCCAGGAGACGTTGGGCTTTGCGATTGAGCGCTGGGATGGGCCGATTCTAGTGGCTGGGGGCTATGGGCTGGAAAAGGCGCGGAAGCTGGTCGAGGAGCAGTATCCGGAGAAGGATATCGTGGTTCTGTTCGGCCGGCATTTCATCTCCAACCCAGATCTGGTGTATAGGCTCAAGGAGGGGGTTGACTTGACCCAGTACCAGCGTGAGACGTTTTATCAGACCAATTCGCCTATGGGTTATGTGGACTATCCTTTCAGCGAGGGGTATAGGGCGACTGTTAGCGCTTAGTGGTGTCAGTAACATATTGGCATTCAAGCATGTCTGGAACAGGTTAATAGGATACTATGATAGTTTCAAGAAGTAGAGTTCTGCAACAGAGAGATTTGCTAATGATCACCGGCCCAAGTACTCACAAAATAGTATCGAGAGCTGGAGTACTTGTAACTTGTTAGTACTGTAGCATTCACGGATAGAGCACAGGGAATATGCCACCGCCCGTGCCACCACCCGCACGGCTGCCCCTCCTTCCCCCGCTTCCTGCCAAACAAAACTCCTCCTCCCCCAGGATTTGTCTACAGACGAGATGGAAACGATACTTCAATCACTATATGTATTCCTACCTCGAGCGATTCCGATGTCTCGGAGGGAATTACATTGGAGCTGTGGATCATGGCAAGGCTGTCAGCGGGCAGCGTGCCTCCCTTGAAGGCGACCAGGTCACGGCCATTCTCGACTGGGAATATGCTGGCTGGTACCCCGAGCACTGGGAGTCTCTCAAGACTATGCAACAACCAAAACCAATGCCTGATTGGCCTGAATATCTGGCGCTGATTCTTCCACCTCGATACGAGCAAGAATACTTGGGCATGGCGTTTCTCTCCCGTATCCTGCGCCACTAGTCGATCATCTCTACATCAACCCAGACCTTGATCTAGCCTCGCCCGCGACATACTCCTCCCACACCTGTTTAATATCATTCTTGTAAATCCACTCCAAGGAATCCGGCCCAGTCCCTCCAAACGACGCGACTCGGGCTTTGACGATGTTGTCGAAGTCACCGTGCTCGACCTGGGCCTTCCTTGACTCCCTCGATTTCCGATCGAGGTAGTCATACCTGCCAAAACATCTGTCAGCGACCCTCAATCCTGTGCATTGATATCGAAATGGTAGGCCACGTACATCCGTTGGTAATACGGCGCTCGGATGCGCTGGAAGATCTCAAGTGCATCCTTGATCGTGGTGTCTGAGGTGATGCTATGCTCGATTGCACGGGCCAGAATCCATGCATCCTCCATTGCGAACGCCGCACCAGAGCCAAACGCGCCGGACAGGGGGTGGCTTGCGTCTCCAATTAGAGCGACTTTGTCCCAGCCCTTAATTTCTTGGAGGCAGGGTCCCGCCGCCATCGCAAACTCCCTCCATGCTCCCTCCGGAACCACGTCCAGGACTGCTTTTAACCGGGAATCGTACTCCTACATACATCATGTGGTTAGCGATGTCAATTCTGGGCAGGGAGATTTCTGCAATGATCTACGCACCCCAGTTCGACTGCGAACTCGTTCGTTGGTAGAAGGAATCGCCCAGGTGGCTGTTCGGCCGGTAACCTCCGGCTCGTCGAACGACCGTACAGTGATCTCACACAGTTCACGCTCTGACTCGTCGTCGACATGGGAGAAGTAGAAGTAGCCGTTTAACCCGTGCCACCATCCGGTGGAGGTTGGGAAGTCGGTTATATGACTGATGGATGAGACCGGAATTAGGACACGCCATGCGGTCACTCCTGCGAGGGCTGGGTGAGCTGGGACCTGATCTCGCGAGCAATATCCCTCAGATTCGGTCACTTACCGGTGAACTGCAGTTGATGGTCCGGAAACAAGGTCTCCCGTACAACCTGCAGGGGGATGTCAGTAACGCGAGAGGACCAGGCAAGCAACGCACAGTCTCACCGAACGAATCCCATCAGCGCCGACCACCAGATCAGCGACCACTTCTGTTTGGTCTTGGAACTGCAAGCGAACGCCAGTCTCGCCAAGGTCGGTCAGAGAAACGAGCTTTTTACTGAAGTGGATGGTGTCGGGCGGGACTCGGTCGAGCAGTGCGGCCTGCAGACGTGTTCGCCGTGTCCGTATGGATTCATACTGAGCCTCCTTGTCGCCGAGCGGCGGAGGCGTTGGGTATGGGACGATCAGTTCGCCCGTGCGACCATTTCTGCGATCTCAACTCAGCCACTGCGTCACCAAGGACATAGATATGGCCTTTGGGAACGCACCGTTGCATGGGGATCTGTTTCTTGGCCCCTTTCACGCCGTGGGCAGCACCCAGCAGTTCGAGCACATTCCAGCAATTGCGGCCGATGCTGATGCCAGCCCCAACTTCTCGAGGCTCAGGGGCTCGCTCGTAGACATTGACAGATACATAGGGCAACTCCGAGAGAGCGATGGCTGTGGCCAGTCCTCCTGGTCCGGCCCCAACGACAGCCACGTTGATGTGTTTACGAGCAACCATGCTAGATGTCGTCGGCTGAATGTCCTGTGTGCCTGTGGCGTTCTCTTGGCCCGTGGAACTGTTCTCAGCATGCATATATTTATAGAGCGTGCTTTTGGCGGCGCTTATCACTTAACCCCGCCTGCGGGCACGATTCGCCATCAGCCCCGTGGATGAGGAATGGCTTATCAACACCCTCCACCACTCAATCGCCCATCACGTCATGGGACATGCCATAAGGTATAGCAAATTGTTTCGATGAGCTTATAATTCATAATCATATTGCTTACAGGCTAGCTCAGCCAAAACTTCCCGAAGCCTTTCCCACCTTGATATCCCCAAGATCGACTCTCACAAGTCACAGCTCCTTTCTACCCTCTCTAATTGAAGGCCAAAGTCCTTCCTAGTGCAGAGCTTTCGCGGGCTAACTCAATAATTCGAATTGTGTTACGAGCCTCCTCCCCGGAAGCAGCCGGCTGTCCCTGACCAGCGATTGCATTCGCCAGTGTCTGATCAAAGGCCGCATACATTGGCGGTTGATCTGTAGGATACGTCCTTTTCTTGTTGACCTGTCCGTCATTGACAGTGGTGAGTGTCCCTAGAGCCCGGGGATAGATTAGCATAGACCATCGCATCCGCCAGACCTGCATGGACCTACCAAACCGCTCCGCCAACTCCTCGCCAAAGCCACTATCTCCCGGGCGCATCCCAGCTCAAAGCTGATCCTCCTAAATATCCACATGAAGTTAAAATTCGCGCCCATTGCATCAGCAACAATCCAACCACCTCTGCCTACATGCAAAAGGTCCTTACCTTCCTAAAATTATCCCCTACTCCCCACGAACCCAGACCCGCAACTGCTCCGCCTCAGCACTCACCACCACCGACTTGATAGACAGGAGAAGATGCCACGATTTGTTGACGGGATGAAGTGGCCATGACAATGATCGTGCAGCGGAGCAGCGTTTCATCGTATTTATTGTATACTGTCTCTTTCCAGGATTAGCGATGGTCGAGCGGCAGGGAAGGTCGATCCGAGTTCCTTGTTACGTCCGCTCCACAATCCCGGCCACCCGGAGTAACTATAGTTGCCATTCTCGTGACCTGAATGTTGTCGGGTGGTAGCCATGGCTTATTTGTGGTGTGTGGCGCATCGAGGGTTCTCTGCTGAGAGAGGGGGTTCGGTGTGGCTTCCACTGCCTCAAGAGGCATCCGTTTGCAACGGACATTGCGTATATGAGGAGTCATACTACCCCGCCACTACCTATAGAACACTGAAGCATATACATAGTCCAGTAGTAGAGTTTTTTTTTTACACAAAGCATCATGGGTGTAACCAAAGATGGGGCCCAACCGGAAAGAAACTACAAGCAAGGTATAGTCAAATCTCAATCGAACATTTCTAAAGAAAGAACATTAAACAATGGACATGAAATCACCACTCCGAGAGGGAGAGAGACCATCAAGTCGACTCCACGATTCTCACAGGGTATATCTCAACAAGCCCAGTCCAACGCAGGCCCTCGGGATAGCAGACTCTGATGCTGGTGATCGCCGCCTCCGCCGCCCATGCAATTCCGTCGTATATCTCCGGGACAAACAATTCCTCTCCCCTCGTCCACTGCGTTCTCCATCCGTCTCGGTCGATAACCAGGGCTTTGCCATTGTCCCGGTAGCTGCGGTCAATCATCCATCGCGGAGGCTGCTGCTGCTGCTGCTGCTCTGCCGGAAGCTGTTCCGGTCCATCCACCACGATGTATACGACTTCCGGCGCGTGCTCGTCCGCGAGAGTCATGGCCAGGGAGAAGTCCTCGCGCGATAGAAGCGTCTCTAGCAGCATGACGAGCGGGAGGGGGAGTCGGTGTTCTTCTCCCGTTTGACTTGCCTGGTTGTTCTCGTTCTGCGGCGTATTCTCCATGGTGGTACCGAGCTGACGACCTTTCGTCTGATCACTAGAAATGGTCGAGGAGAATGGTCGAGTTGCCCCCGAGGAAGAGCTCTGGCCGGTACGCTTCTTCTGGAGCCAGATGGCTGAGCGAGTTGCGTTGGTGCGCAGCGTCTCTTTCATGAGGCTGGCGACTCGACGGACTGGGTTGGGGTTGGGCATGATTGCTGAACTTACCTCCTCCACGACCGTTGCCGAAGTGGATTGTTCGTTGCCTGTCCATCGTATACGGTGGGTGCTCTGTTGGGGGGTAGCTTTTTATATATTTGCCCATGAGAAGGGTATTCATTGTTCTCGGGATGACTAGGGCAGCCGTCGGGAGTGACCTGAAGCTTAACAATCAGGGAACATGAGAGCTCCGCTATATTTCGAGCGAGAGGGATCATGTAGGATTAAACCCTAAAAGCTTCTTGACTGTGTCACCCACGAAAAGTCACTCACCATCACGGTCGAATTGCTTGACAGCGACAAAGCGTGCCCTTCCTGAACAGGCAGATTACAGCTTTCGGTATATGATACTCGAAAATCTTTCGAATTTCAGCAACCGTAAGGTGCAATGACTTCCCAAGCTATATGATATAAGATACAGTCTCTCTCTACGCCAAGATATAATAGTAAAAGTCAAAATCGAGGTCCGATTGTCTTCACCTCCAGTCTTAACATTTCAGCAGTCCGTTAGATTTGTACATTGCGTGGCCAAGGAGCGTAGTAATTCCTGGTTTCAGCGCAAGACAACTGGCAAATCCGCCCTCCTGCCTACTAATAGCCCTGACCACCGAGAGTATATACCGTACTCAGCCATTCTCTCCATCAAATCATAGACCGTGCGCCTTCAAGAATACCCCTAAATCCACTGACTCCGCCAAAGCCTCATACCCTTCCACATTCGGATGCAAATGATCTCCCGAGTCATACTCCCCCCTCAACTGCTCCGGATGATCCGGATCCCGCAACACAGCATCAAAATCCAGCACCGCATCAAACACCCCACTTTCCCGGATAAACGCATTCACGCGCTGTCGGGTCCGCTCCCTTTCCGCATCAGAGTACGGCTGCACCACAGATGAGTTCGCCGGGGTCCCGAACGGCGTGATCGTCGCCCCGAAGACGGGGATCCCGGCGGCATGTAGTCGCGTGACGATCTGGCGGTAGGCGCGGATCATCCGGACCCCTGTGATGGTCTGGGCGAGGGGTGTGGTGTCGGCGGTTCCGATGTCGTTGACTCCTTCGAAGAGGATGGCGGAGTGGACTTGCGAGTGGGCTAGGACGTCGCGGTCGATGCGCGAGAGCAGCGAGGGACCGAGACTGTCGTGGAGGATGCGGTTGCCGCCGGCGGCTTGGTTGAGGAGGGGGATTTGGGAGAGAAGGGTGGAGTTTGTGGATTGCAACCGGTTGAGGAGGAGGTCGGGCCATCTGTGCAGTTGTAGTTAAGTCAAATGTTGTGCTTGACTACAGGAAGAGGGTAATGAGTACCGATTGTTTTGATTGTTGTCACTGCCCCTCCCGTCGGTGATACTGTCTCCTAGAATGGCGCAGGCTTTGACTGTGCTTGGCAGGTATGCCTCGACGGTGCTGATAAAGTACCTGCTTGTGGTCAGCTCTGTTGCTTTTTCGCAGGAGGCAAGGTCAAAGTACCAATGTTCAACGCTGGCTACGGATACATCGGTGAAGTTGGTGGTTCCGATGGAGTTTCCGAACTGCATCCACGAGGTTGTTCGACTCCCCGGATGCGAGGTTATGGCTCCGCCTGTTTGGCCGCCTGCGAGGTAGATATCGACGGTGAGAGTAGTGTTTAGCCTGGCCGATGGTAGTTGAATCGGGTCAGATACAGCCAGACTCCCTGGAGGTATGATGATGCCGTGAAAGCCATCAAACAGAATGGGGTGAACTGTGTTTGGAGTGATAGAACTGGCTCCAAGCTCATTCTTCACTGGATGAGCAAGAGATACGTTGGTGACATCGAGGTCATCCAGGCCAAACGCATTGGAAAGTCGAAGACGGATCGTGGAGGCAGGGTGGGTGAGTCGAAGTGTCTGACGAAGCGTTGTATTGAAGAAGACGAACGAGCTAGCATTCTTGGCAGAGGTCAGTCATATGGAGCAATACTTGACTTAGAACCCTCAGACTCACAAAAGGGTCTGGGGGTAGATTTCCTGGCTCAGTCAATTGAGGCATCGCGGTCCAGATGTCGACCCAGTGCGAGGGCTGTACAGCCAAGAGTCCGCGGAAAAGTACAAATACTATCGTTTTGTGGAAGATATGCATGGTGCCAAAGTCTTGCGGATTGTACGTCTGATCTTATTATGAACTGCGCTGTCGATATATTTATACATGCTGCCAAGCGAGAATCAAGCATTCCGGCTAAATGGGTAAACAAGTAGGAAGAGAAAGCTTGACCTTCCAGCAAAAGTATGCAGATCAACATACAATGCGGGGAAAAGATGCGGGGTATATTCAGGCATTTTGTGAATCGATTCTTTAGGTACAGCACTTAGGGGCTTGGAAATACCTGCACGAGTACAGCACAGCGTAAAATCAGATGATGTATGACTCGAAATCCGGAGTCTACCGGCTTATTAGAATCCTACCACTTGCATGATATGAAATGAGCAGATCTGACGAGACATCACCGGCACTCGCAGCTAAAGCTCATATATGAAGGATTCTTATGCCCATATGAGCTCGCTCAGGTCACTGTGAGGACCGCCTTCTTGTTTCATCAGGTCAAGGACATGTGTCTGGTAAGCAGCATCATCAACAACAGAAGCACGTGCATTACTTCAGCTCCATGCAGCTCCAGGCAATTTGTCTGTAGCTAGCCCACGAATGATACATTTCCTGCTGCTACCACGAAGGTATGGTGCAGTGATGTCCAGGTTATGCGTCATTCGAGCGTCATCTGCATAGGAGATACAGATACAGCAAGAAGCGAGCAACGAACATAGAAGTGGCCGGGTGGCGCAATGGTAGCGCGCTGCCTTCCGGTTGAGGATGTGGCAGTGGTTGCGTGTTCGAGTCACGTCTCGGTCGTTCTTTTTGTCCCATCATCATTCACACACACGATGCGGGTCTACAAAGTACTTTGTCCAGCCCCCAACATCCTTTCCGCTTCTCGAACTCAGAAGAGTCGTCTGTCAGACATTCAATTGTATTTCGCTTCGCAAAGAGGAGGTTATCTACGGTACCCAAAAATGCAGATTCAATATCCTTACGTCAGTATCAAGCCAGGAATGGCTGCAGCGGCAATAATAAAGGAAACTCATATGGAGAACTCCATAAACTTGAAAAGAATAGGCTCATAAAACAACGACCGCACACGAAAGATCAAGCTACTAAGGATAACAAAGGCATTGCACACATCCCCGCAATCTTTCCGGTCGGCGTCGTTTGCTTTCGAAGCAGACCCCTTCTTTCACACCCCAAGAATCTATAAATCTGATACAGAGGTGCCTTTATTTCAATTCTGCAACTAAACAACATTGCAACCCCACTCAGAGTCACCTCTACTGAGCCAACTGCTTAGTTACCCAGCAAAGCCCGTCGACAGTCAGGATTATGAGTTTTCCTACCCCGCAAAGCGTGACTGAAGAAAGAACGATGGACACACTCCACGGGCGACAGTATCTGCTAAACCGACGGAATACTGACCCTGTTGAACGTCGCCACAGTGTTCTGACGTGGATTAACCAGAATTACGCCGCAGAACTGTCCGGGGAGAACGAGAGGGACGAGATTGGGGGCCAGGATGGACGGGATGTGTTTGCGGAGCTTGGAGTGATTGAGAAGGCTGAGCGTAAAGCGCATAGTGTGAAGGGTGCACAGCAAGGTGTAAAGCCTCAAGGTTCTGTTGCTGCGCAATCCAGGCAGACCGAGCCTGATTCAATGACTGGGGAGTGTGCATCAAACGCCCCAAGGCAAGATTCACAGTCTGGGCAGCGAAGATTCTGCGACCAGCATATACATGCTGGGCAGAGCTTACTTGTACTCACCGGACAGAGTCCATTCATTGGGCAGCGTGCACCTAGCACGTCTCAGAGTATGCTCGATGGTCCCGAGACCAGCAATAATAGACGACGTGCATCGAGCGGGCAGCTGGTACCATTTGCCGCGCCGATCGTTCATAGCAAGGAGAACATGGCAAATGCCACCAGGCCGCGTGCACCGACCAGACAAAGTCTTTCAATCCATCATCCTCCCCCAAACCACCCCCCAGTCCACGAACCCAACCACAGCCCCAGGCATGAAATCCAATACGGCCACCCCCACTACACCATCCACTGGTACATTTTCGACTCGAGCACGCGTATTACGATGATCCGCTGGCGAGACCCAGAGCTGATTGACTGGGACGGCGAGCCTGTGGACGCGCTGGACGCTGAGTTTCGACGGCAGCGGCGCGAGCAGCCACGTGTTGTGCCTCTTTATGGTTTCGTCCGCTGCAGGAACAAAGTTCGCCTTTATCGCGAGATGATGCCGTGGGCGGTGGGCGCGGATGTTCCGATTCGCGATACGACGGTTGTGCCGGCAAGTCTGACGTTGAATCTACCGGTGCGCCGGGATATGGCAATCTTTTCTCGGTGGTGGGAGTCGGTTTCGATGGTTCATTTGGAGGAGCTGCCGCCATATCAGCAGCAGGAGCAGGGAAACGAGGAGAAAGAAGAGGAGAGAGAAGAGGGAAAGGAAGAGGAAAAGGAAGAGGAAAAGGAAGAGGGGAAGGAAGAGGGGAAGGAAGAGGGAAAGGAAGAGGGGAAGGAAGAGGAAAAGGAAGAGGAAAAGGAAGAGGAAAAGGAAGAGGAGGGGGAGAAGGAGCAGAAAGAGCAGAAACAAGAGGAGGAGCAGCCACAGCCGCAGGAGTGGCGGCGACGGCGGAGGCGACAGCAGAAGCAACAGCAGCAGCAGCAGAAAAAGCTTGTGAGTGATCGCTGTTCGCCTTGCTAGACCCCTCACTACAAAAACTATCACAGCTACTTTCGAGGTACTAGTCTTCCACTTTGACATCTCAGTTCATTATCCTTCAATTCACACAAACTATAAAAGTTTGAAAAAGAGAGACGATCACGCAAGCATATACTAGATAAAATAATTTAGAAAATCTCTTGCTTCATACACATCCAATGCATCTCATATAGAGAATGTACTGCGTCATCTTGATAGCTCCCTGATGGCAGCTACACGAATCTAATTTACCTGATTCCAATGATCCTTAACGGTAGCAGTGACTGAGCCAGTTCCGAGAGGCAAAGGATGAACTCATCATCCTGACTTATCTCCAGATTTCCTCAAACATCGTGGAACAAAGGAGACAGACTTTGCAATTCCCTGCACTTGAGAGCCATTCGAAGACTTTGCGCCTCGCCAGGATGAGATGCACTCATAGACAACTTAGTTGCATAGGGGTAAAATAAAATGACTGGTACTGACTGGCCCAAGCGGCGGGCCGAACCGGCACCCGCCTGTCATGCTTCCTCCGCCCGTGTGGTCCTCAAATACTGTAGGTACATCCTCCCAAAGAACACAAGCCAGGGACTTTCATCATAGTAACTCATAAGTAGTCCACACCTCACCTCAGAACTCCCAACTCTCACTACATCCAGATATCTCATCAAAATTGATCCAACAAATCAGCCACAATTGTGAAACCTCTTCCCTCAAACTCAACCCTAAATACAATAAGTATGATGTCCCCACCACCACATCCCATCCACAAAACCCACATGTAATCCGCCCTCGCTCAGGCGCGCCTCTCCCCGCCCTCTCCCTCAAAAATTCTGCGTCGGCGCCGTCGTCGACGCAGACAATAACACCGTCTGATGACACCTGCGAGAGAGCTGGAAGATGGTGAGCGGTAGCCTGGGCGAGGCTTCAGGACCTCCGTCACCGTCCTCTCAACCGGCTACAGCGTGGAACTTCCCGGGGAACTGCCCGGGGGACCCGGCAATACGTACGCTGAGCACTGCTGCTTCATCAAGATTGTCGAGCTGCACAATCTCCAGAAGAGAGAATCGGGGAGGTGTTGCCCCCAAACACGGTCTTGTATGCAACCACGGAGCCGTGCAATCGGTGGCAGAGGGCGGGGTTTTGGGGTGGAGGTGGGGGCGCGATGGAGGTGGAGATTTTGCTGAGGTTGCGATGGTGGGGCATGGAATAAAATGTCTGGTGGTGTTGAAGATTATGAGAATGGAGAGGAGAAAGATGTAAATAAGTTGAGTGTGAATATGGTTGTAGGGGTCTTTGGAAGGCTGTGGACATAGCTGTTGTAGTGTAGATTACCGTACTTACATCCCACAGCATGTATATTGCTCTTGGTTTAATGAGTCCAAGTAAATGTAGTACCGAAGCTCTAATTGGAGGCAAAGAGAGTAGATCTAGCAAGCAGAAAGAAAAAAAAAAAAAACATAAAAAGAAGAGATGCTCACACTCGGACTCGAACCGAGGATCTCAGCATTACTAGTGCTGCGCTTTACCATCTAAGCCATGCGAGCTATTGTTGACGTCATTTACAAAACTGTAAGCTATATGCCATAAACACCGCATACTCCGCAACTTACCTGCTATACAACTCCACAGCCATCCCCTCATCCATCCTACTCAAAAGCAAATAACTCAAGTCCTCTAATTTCAGGTCCTCTCAAAATCATACCAAACATACTGCTTACTCTTGCGCATCATACAAGCTAATCAAAAGACTACTATCGCGGCAGTGACCCTCTCAAACCCTCCTAAATCCCTTACCAACGCTTGGTCAACATCAAGTTATAGCGAGACACTGTTAACAACAGCCGCGGTGGTGTAGTGGTATTAACATTGCAGAGCCCCCGACTTCGAGAGCGGGTGGAGTGCAGATTCTGGGTTCGAGTCCCAGTCGCGGCGTTTCTTTTTCGCTCTTTGCTGGAGGAAATGGGCGTCATGGAGGCGTCATTCCGGGATGGAGTTGCGGATGGGGTCATGGTGATGATGAAGGGGGTTGTGGGCTTCAAGGGTGGAAGGGTGTGGTGAAGATGAGTGGTGTTGGAGAGGATTCATTTATGCCGAGTGAGATACGTACCGGTATCGGGCTAGTTACTGCATGTGGGTACTCTACTAGTTTCATATGAGGGGATGGGCTATACTAGCTTCTGGATCGATTGAAAGAACTATGACTTGTTTGGTACTATTCTATCAAGATCTAGTCTAAACGAATGCTCAGCCCTGCCAGCGTACCTCCCGCCTGTCAAATCTCACCCACCGGCACCCCATCCACTCGATCCAGGTGCGCCGCCGCCTCTACAGCATACGCGCACCGCGCGCGGATCAATGCACCGTATCTATACAGCAGAAAGGGAATCGGTGCACACGCCAGGGACAGAAACGCCGGCACCGAAGCCGCCCACCGTGGCCCTAAGCTCTCGTACATCTGCGTCGTAAACAGCGGAAAGGCAGCCGAGAAGACCGAAAACAGGATGTTGCAGTCCGCCATGACAGACGCGGCGAAGATGGTATATGAGTCGAGCAGATAGTTGTAGCAGGTGATGGAGATCATGAGTTGACTGTAGCCAACGAGAACGCTCCCCAGAAGGGGGACGACCCAGGGAAGGCTCACGGGCACGATGGTCCACGCAAACCAGAACAAGCCCACGGGAAGGGCAATCGTTGCCAGGAATGAGTCCAAGAGGCGCACTTCCGGCGGCAGGCGGGCTGATTCCTGGCAGGCCAGCATCTTCGCGTAACGGGATTGGGAGATGTAGACGTGGGGAACGGCGACTAGGACCCCTACCAGCATTCCGAAGTAGCTCAGTCCCGTATCGATTGCGTTCCAGCCCCGAATCTGCTGGAAGACGATCGGGTAGGCGGCAAAGGACATATAGAGCAAGCCGAAGATGATGCCGACGTAGAGCGCTAGGAGCAGGACGATCGGTTCGCGAAAGAGCATCCCCCACGGCCGGAGAAGAAGGTCACGCAAATCAACACTCTGTCGCGTGGCCGTTGCGCTGCGATACACACGGCCTGTGGCTCTTGTCAACCGATTGGCGCGACGGGCCAGCAGGACAGGCGCATAGGTCTCTGGGAGCAGCCAGAACATGGCCAGCGTGGTGAATCCCGAGATGATGGCCATGGCACCCTGGATCCACCGCCAACCACCTTGTACATCAATCACAGCTCCAATAATTGGCCCCACGAATACCAAGAAGGGAATCGACGCATAGAATCCCATGGCCACCCCTCGGGTCAGGGGCGGAAATACGTCGGCCACCACACCAGCCGGGACAGACACCGACGCAGACCCGAAAGTACCGGCAAGAAATTGGAGTACAAGCACCCCCACAATGGTGGAGGCGGCTGCAGAGCCCGCGGTGAAAGCTGTCAGGAACACGCCGCTGGCCAGCATGATGCTTCGACGTCCATAGGCCTCACTCAGTGCACCCCACAGCAAAGGGCCGATCGCCCACCCGAGCACGAAGAGCGACGACCCAAGGAGTGCGACCTCTTCCGAGATGTCGAAGTCCTGTGTGATGTCGGTCAGTCCAGCCGAATACGCTGAAGAGCAGAGCGAGACGACAAAGGTGCCCAGAGTGGCGAGCACGTTGAGAGCCCATTGCGTGGCAGGACGGAACTGCATCGGATCGCGAGGGTCATCGGTCAACCAGGTCACAAGATATGGCTGAGAGTCGGTGCCAGCGCCTTCATACCGGTGGTTTAGGATATCTTGGGTGATAAAACCGCTGTCGAAGATAATGCGGAAGAAAGGAATTTTCTTGTCCAGGACAGCGTACGGTCCGGAAGGGGCCATCTGCAAGTAGGGACCAAAACATCAGTCACTTAGAACCACTAGGCAATGTCTTCGACAATGAGAAGATGTAACCCACTGTGCAATTCCTGACTGCTCTCGAAAATCGAAGCTGGAGATTGCACTATCAACTCCCTAATGGACGAAACAGGCCCATTTAAAGGGAACGCAGAGAAGAAAGCAAGCCCTCACCCATAGCTCACAACAGCAATATACTGAATTGTCATGCAGATCCAGTCTGGATCTGCAAAGCCAAGCTGCCAGTCACCGCTCAACTCATATGCAGTGTCCATATAAAATTATGGGTTGAGTCTGCAGTGCGATGAGCTTGAATCTTGATGGTCATCTCCTAGAACATATCTTGCATCCAGCTCTCGAACCGGAAACAATGATGAATGTATCTAGCTGACATAGGCGGTTGAGGTCTATCCTCATAAGCTGTCTCTAGGTCTTGGTAGGAGTAATCCCTCAAATCATCTTAGCATCTGTCGAATGACCCTCTAACAGACCGATTAGTTTATGGTGGCTTGGCTCACTGCAATATAGAGCAGAAAACCGTGTTAAACAGCTGAAGCACATGACAACATAGGCATGACGGACAAGCACGACGGCACCTGTTGTTATCTTTCCTGTTGCGGTGAGCTCAGAAAAGGGGGAAGATTGAGAATTAATATGTGTACCTAGGCAAAGCGATTCCTAGACGAGATCTGCGTTTGACAGCTCACAAAGCTAATCTATGCATCAATCGATAAGAGAAAAACGTCTTAATATCTTCCTTTCAGAGGAACATACATAGCTCATCTGCAGTCGACTACAACTAGTAATCGTTGCTGTAAGTTACATGGTGTATTCCTGCAAGCCAAGACTCAGCTGTAGTAAGGAGAATTCATTGCACGCACAATGATATCATAAATCCAGTGGACTTCAGCTACGACGAGGTAAACAGTTCGCTTTCGAACAGCCTTGTATTTGTCTTAGTCTCAATCTTCGTAAGAGTATTGCTATGTAATTATGGTATGACACGGGGATCGAGAAAATGGACAAGTGGACATGATGAACGCCGGATGAAATGATCTGCTTCATGTGATGCGGAATATGGATCAGTGCTATCAGAGTCAGCTTCGGCTTCAGGCAAGAGAAACAACACATCACGTACTGTGACATCCTCCCACTTTTCCCAACCTCGTCCCTTCACGGCGGCTAGCTCCTCCATCGTGTACTGCTTGCCCGTGGTGAAATAGCCGGCATTGATCTTGGCATCGATCTCCACGCGAGAGTCGGTGGGGATCATATCCTCTGGGATAGGCACACGCTCGAGGATCTTGATTCCAGAATCCACGATAGCGTCATGCTTCATGTTGGACATGGACAGCATCCGGTCGATCTTTTTGATGCCCAGCCAGTGCAGAATGTCAGGCATGAGAGCTTGGAAGCGCATCTACACCGCGTTAGTCTAGGGTCACCGTAAACTTGGAAAACACTTACATCTCGGACACCCGCGATGTTCTCCGTCCGAGTGAAGTACTTATCAGCAGTATCACCACCGCGCTTTCGAGCATTGTACACCAAGTATTTAATAACTTCACCCAGAGCACGTCCCTCCTTGCGGAAATAGATCACGACACCACTGCCGCCGTTCTGCGCCTCCCGAATAGCCTCCGCAATACCGAACGCCAAGTACGGTCGACACGTACAGATATCCGACTGGAAGACATCACTGCCATTGCACTCGTCGTGGATTCTCAGCGCCAGGCGGACGTTTTCATCTGAAACTCTTTCCGGAGGTCCAAAGATGTAAACCGTCAACCCACCAATCGGAGGCAGGAAGATTTTCAAGTCTGGTCGGGTGATCAGCTCGGGGTAACTGCCACCTGTGTGCTCGAATAGAGTGCGGCGGAGCGTCCCCTCATCCACGCCGAACCGCTCCGCGACTCCCGGCAGATACCAGACGGGCTCCACGGCGACCTTTGTGACGCGGACGTCACCGCCAGAATCCACCACGATCGATCCGTCTACATCGAGTTTGCCCTCGCGCACGGCCTCGCCGATCTCTGCCAATTTCATGTTCGCGCGTGTGACGGCCATTGTAGGACGAATGTCCCAACCGGCCTCGAGCTCGTCCCGGTATTGGTTGACGATGTCGTGGCCGTAGGGGTCCATGGACACGATCTTGGTCTTGTCGGCCCAGGCGGGTTGCCAGGGGAATTTGAAGGTGGGCTCACTGTTGCGGAGATCCGGGCGGAAGTTCGGGTCCAGATCTCCAGCGGCGATCGCAAGGGCGTTGTAGATGCTGTAGCTGCCACCGTGAGCGCCCATGGCGTTTCGGCGTTTGAGAAGGTTGGGGCTACGAGAGACGACGACCGGACCGCGGGATTTGGCGTCAGGGGCACCCCATTCGAGAGGAACGGGGTCAATCCCGCTTTGGCCGGGGTAGGTAGTCAACTAGGTGAGATGTGTCAGGGAAATCGGTTCAGACATGGAAGTAGGCAACAGGCGACCACACGTACCACAATGTGCTTACTGTAGCGAGAAGTGGAAGTGGGCGACTGGACGACAGTCGTCGCCGCTTCTGCGGGCTTGGGAGATGCATCCAGCTGTGGTATACTGGCTGTCATAGTGGATTCGGGGGGGGAGGGAATCAAAGGATGGAGAATGAGGAGAGAGAGGAGGAAGGGGACAAGCAAGATAAATAGGAGGGGAGAAGAGAAAAGATGACAGATGGGGAGGGGAAGAGTGAAGTTATACTGTGAATGATGGATGAGTGTTACTGCTGGGCATACCAGGTTGCATGTGACTTTGGGCCCCAATGCTTTGCTATGCTTTGCCTGCTTTGCTTGCTTTGCCTGCTTTGCTTGTATCTTTCCCAATAGTACTTCTTCTCCCCGCACTTATCCACTTATCCACTTATCCACTTCCTTATCATCGACGGCGGACTTTCCTTATCTTCATCGCCCCCCCTCCCATCCCCAGTCGATCAGGGCTCACTGATAAGCATTGATACTATTTGAGTCCCTGTTAATCTGTTTATCATCCCATACCTTGATTGTCCTCTGAGATCAAATTTGTCGGTGAGAGGCGCGATCCGGACAGGTCCATACAGCTAGCTGCACGATGACGCGGGGCGAGTCACAGACAGCAGGGCGGATGACCAGCCCCTCATTCCAAAACAACCCGACTTTGAGCCAGACAAATAGTCCCATTCTTCCAAGGAAGGATCAGCCGAAATCCATGGCTACACCTCATTCTTAGCCTCCACCTTATGTCCTACTTCCATTAAGGTAAAATCACATGTACACTATTCAACCTACGCAATTTTCAGCTACGGAAGTCTTTCACACCGCGCATACGTGGCTCGGTCTTTTTTTCCTTTCAGCAACGCAAATATGACCTGGTATCTATTAATATGTGTGGTGTGCAATTTCAGCCATCATGGAAATATTCATAAAATTCATGCGCTTCCCATACTGCTACCCCGGCTTTAAACCAAATTGCTCCAACCGACTAGCAACTCACCGCGATCGAGCGATGACATCAAACAAGGAACAGTGCAATTACCGGAAGGCGGCTTGAGCACGGGTGTTCTTAAGAGTCTTTTTGATAATTTCCTCCACTTCGTCCCAGTCCTTGGTGTCAATCCGCTGGATGCTGGTGTTGAAGTATTTCTGAATCTGGTTGAGCATCTCCCACTCCTCACGGTTGGAGATGAACGAAATCGAAACACCAACACGACCAAACCGACCAGTACGACCGATACGGTGCAGATAAGTCTGGAAATCCGCTTGGCGTGGAGCACGAGGGTTGCTTTGATGGATCTCGGGAATATCCTGACCAAGTGAATTAGCTTGTGTGAAATGGGACCCAAATCCCGGACACTTACGTAGTTGATGACCATGGAGACGGTCGAAACATCGATACCTCTCGCCAAGACATTGGTGGTGATCAGGACCTTAGCCTGTCCAGCGCGGAACTCGTCGATCACGGCATCACGCTGAGAACCTTCGATACCACCAGTCAGGGAGGCAACGGTGTGACCTTCAGCGACCATGCGCTTTTCAATCTCCACGGCAGAGGCACGGGTCTAATCGGAATTAGAATTAGCAGAAAACTTGTGGAGGGGCTTCAAGTCACAAACCCTGACGAAGATGATGGAAGAGCCAACAGTAAGAAGGCCGTAAAGCTGGACAAGATTTTGGTACTTCTCCTCCTCACTGGAACAGTCCAGATACAATTGCTTGATACCTTCAACGGTCAATTCTTCGTGCTGAAGAGTGATCTCGTTCGCATTCGGAGCGAACTTGGAGGCATATTCGTGAACGTGTGTGGGGAAGGTGGCCGAGAAGAGGACGACCTGAATGTCTCTGGGCAGCAGACTGCGAAGCTGTTAGTTATCATGGTGTCCGAAGTGGGAGCGACGAAACTGACGCCTTCACACGAATGCACTGATCGCCGAGACCCTGCTGGTCCAGCATGTTATCTGCCTCATCCAGGACGAGCACCTTGAGCTTGTTGGCCGCCATAGTGCGGCGCTTGATCATATCCATAACCGTTCCGGGTGTACCAACAACAACCGAGCACTCTAATTTGGCTGGGCGCGCATTGGTATCCGCAGGCACAGCAGTACCAATGGTCAGATTCTCAAGAAATTGACCCATGACCTGAATAACACCGACAATCTGACGCGCCAACTCGCGCGTAGGGGCCAAAATCAGTGCCTGGGGGGTCTTCTGCATTTGCTCGGTCGAGAGATCGATGCGGCTGAGAACATTGAGAGTAAAGGCAGCAGTCTTTCCAGTTCCCGACTGGGACTGACCGACGAGGTTCTTTGCGGGGTTGCCGAGTAAGAGAGGGAGAGCTCTTTCCTGGATCTTGGAGGGCTTGCGGAAGTTCATAGCCGACAGTCCTTTCAAAATACGAGGGTCGCTGATAAAGTGAATCGAAAAAGGTTAGCCTCATGGTGGCAGTTGAGCTTGAAATATGGCATGTAACGTACAGGCCAAGGTCCTCAAAGTTCTTGACCGAATAGAGAGGGTTGCTGGGGTCGGCTTGAAGATCGCTGAGCTTGACTTCAACGTTGTATTCCGGTTCCTGAAGGTCGGAGCCGTTCAAAGCGGCGGGCGCACCATCGCTTTGTTCGATCTTTTTGGGCGCTTCGGTGGACTCTGCGAATGAGGGCTGGATTAGCGTTGTTCTGGACGCGATCGACCGCGATGGAGGGTGACGCAGTCGCCGGGTCGAAGGCAGGTATGCCGCATGCTGTCCATACCTGCAGGCTGAGGTTCTTCGGGCTTAGAAATCCGGTCAGCGAGAGAGCCGCCAGCAGGCTGTTCGTCGGAGGCCATATTGAGCCAGAGGATTTGATGAAGACCAGTAGAGTGGAATTTGTGTGTTGTGGAAAAAGGCTGCTTGGATCCCAAATAAAAAGAGGGGAGCCGCGGGGTATTTCTATGACAAGCTGGACGCACGACAAGGAGGGACCAACGAGAGAAAACAAGAAGAATCAGAGCACGGGTGGAATCTTTCAAAGAGAAGATAGATGAAAAAAATCGACACGGGGTCACTCAGGACTGGCACCAGTTACAGTAGCAAAAGGCAGTTAGTAAATGGCAACCAGAGTGGTGGTTGTTGCTATGCTCATTTGCTCATCAAGAGACAATGACGGCGGAAAAACCAGTCCGGACCGCCTTTGTCCAACGCTATTCCTGTTTCGTTTGTAGGCCCCTTCCGGAAGGCGGTGACAGGCTCCAGACCATACGGTACCTTACTCTAGTGACGTAGCTCTCCAACATGAACGTGGCCTGACAGCCGCGTTCGGTATTGTATTCGGGCCACTGCATTCATCTTCCTTCCCCGCTTCCTTCGTTTGCCCAGCCAAACACTGAGAATTGCTGTCCATTTCGGCTTCTTCTGCGATTTCTAGCCATTGTCAGCGCTTGGTCGCACAGTAGCCTCTCTTTCCACGGGTGTTGGTGGTTTCATCGCTGCCTCCCTGGGTCTCCTGAAGACCGACACATTCCGGTTCCCCTGGTTTCGCATCCCCCTATCAGCAGTCTCCTGCGCCGTGATCTCCCGCCAGTCGATTAGCCGCCAGTATGGCTACCCCAGATGTCGCCCCTCATTTTGGGGCAGAACTTAAGGTTTGAACAGTCCTACCGCCAGCGAAGCATAGAATGAGATCGCTAAGAGCAGAGTCGAATAGGATGCCTTCAAGCCAGTCAACAATTGGGTATGTCCTCCCCGCATGTTCGTCCGCGCGCATCCCCCCGAACCCCCCGATCGTCGACCCGAGTTCCCGTGCTAAGTCAACGCTCCCCAGGTTTCCCATGGTATTGGGTGGTTGGACGAGATACAACAATTCTATCGAGAGCGCAGTGTTATCGAGAAGGAATATGCGGCCAAAATGACGGCGCTGTGTAAAAAGTACAACGACCGCAAAGCGAAGAAAGTCAGCACGCTGAGTGTAGGGGACACTCCAAGTATGACCCCGGGCTCACTCGAAAGTGCCTCGCTCACTACGTGGACGACGCAATTGACCGCGATCGAGGCGCACGCCGCCGAAAGGGACCAGTTTGGGACGGATCTGGTGGTACAAATAGCCGAGCCGCTCAAACAGGCCGCGGCGCAGTATGAGGAGCTTCGCAAGTGTCACGTGGACTTCCATGCGAAACTGGAGAAGGAAAGGGACTCTTCGTACAGTGAGCTGAAGAAGGTCAAGGGGAAGTATGACGGAGCATGTCAGGAGGTCGAGGCACGGCGGAAGAAAATGGAGAGTTCGTTTGACCACAGCAAAACCAAGGCCCAAGCGGCCTATCAGCAGCAGATCCTGGAGATGAACAACGTTAAGGTATGTAGTCAATCGTATCTGTTTTCATTTGCTAACATGAGCAGAACACATACCTGATCAGCATCAACGTGACGAATAAGCTCAAGGAGCGCTTTTACCACGAATATGTTCCAGAGCTCCTCGACGTAGGTCACCTCGTCGCTGTGTTGGCTTCGATACTAATGTTTTCAGGGCTTGCAAGACCTGAACGAAACCCGTGTAGCGAAGCTCAACTCGATCTGGGCGCAAGCGGCCCAATTGGACAAAAACTATCTCACGAAGAGTGTCGAGCATATGTCCAATCTCCTGCACGAAATTCCACGCAACCTTCCTCATCTTGACTCGCTCATGTTCTTGCGCCACAACACCACACCTCTACAAGAACCCGCCAACGTAGGCTTCGAGCCCAGTCCTGTCTGGCACGATGACGAGGCCCTTGTAACAGACGAGACCGCCAAGGTCTTCCTGCGCAACCTTCTCAGCAAGAGCAAGACACAGGTGCGGGATCTCCGCGTGGAAACAGATCAGAAGCGACGAGAAGTGGAGGCAGCCAAGAAGGTGCGCGAAGCTATTCAGCAAGGCAGAGACAAACGGAGTGAGGTTGAAGTGGTCCGGTCCATCTTTTTCTTGCAAGAGACGTTGCATGAGATTGACCGCAAGCGCCTAACGGCCGAAGTCGAGACATCGACAATCATGGCCGTGGTAGGTGATCTGTCGCTGGGGGCGCGCAATCACAATTTCAAGTCGCAAACGTTTAAGATACCCACCAACTGCGACCTGTGCGGTGAGCGCATTTGGGGTCTGTCGGCCAAGGGATTCGACTGCCGCGACTGCGGCTACACTTGCCACAGCAAGTGCGAGATGAAGGTGCCTGCGGAGTGTCCGGGCGAACAGACCAAGGAGGAGAAGAAAAAGCTCAAGGCAGAGCGACAGGAATTAGCCAACTCGACTCCGACTTTAGATCTGGAGCCGTCAGCATCCAGCGGACCGACAGGAGCACCTTCGCTCACGCGCCAAAACACCATGAACTCACTCAGTTCCGGCTATGCCATGAGCGCCAATCGTTCTTTGTCTAATGCAGCCAGTCTTTCCCCATCTACTGCCGACTTACCTGCCTCGACTCCGACACCGCCAGCTACAGACACCAAAGCTTCCGCCGCGGCTGCCAAACGGAACCGCATCCTAGCACCACCGCCAGCGCAGTATGTCAACAGCCCTCCCGCAACTCCAACCCTGAGTTCGAAACCAGCGTCCTCGGAACCTCGAGGAAAGATGCTGTACCCGTATCAAGCGCAGGGGGACGATGAAATCACCGTTCAAGAAGGGGACGATATAGTCGTTGTAGAGCCAGATGGTGAGTTACCTACGTTCCCATTATCTTTAGCTTCAACACCGCTTTCCATTCGCATTTTGCCTGGTCCCTGTCATTGTATTAACAAGCGAACTAGACGGATCTGGCTGGCTCCGCGTCCGCCACCCCCCAACTGGAAACGAGGGCCTTGTTCCAAGCTCCTACGTTGACATACTCCCTGCCGAGCGTCCGGCATCGACCTACTCCACCAACTCTTCTGCCTCCGCCTCCGCCTCCATCCTGCCCGCCGGTACGGGGGCCGGCAGCAAACGTATCGGCCCGGCCGTGGCCCCGCGGCGTGGGGCCAAAAAACTGGCCTACGTGGAAGCGCTGTATGACTACGAGGCGCGCAGCGACATGGAGTGGAGCATGAGCGAGGGGGATCGGTTCGTGCTGGTGAACCGGGATAGCGGGGACGGATGGGCCGATGTGGAACGCGGAGGCGTGACGAAGAGTGTGCCGGCAAATTATATCCAGGAGGTGTAATTAGATTCCTCGGTGGTGGGTGGTGGGTGGAGTTGGGATTAGATTCTCCTTCTTGGCTGGATTTGCGGAGGTGGGAGTGTTTGTTGTGTGGAGTACCTACGAGGGTAGGGTACAGCTACTTGAGCCAGCGCGTTGGATTTGTTGCGTGTGGATTCATGGTACGTCGAGGGGGGGGACAAACATATACCACAATACGAGCCTTTTGTTGTACATACATGTGAGGGTGCTCGAATAAGATGGAGATGGAAGGGGGCGTTTAGCCGCAGCTTGATCTACCACCACCGTTTTCATGTTGGAAGGAGGGCGTGAGTGTGAGTGTGTGCGACGCAAGGACCCAGCGAGACCTGTATACAATAAGCCTCTCTCAGAGAGCCATTCTGATGATATCTTTCCGACTTCAAGGTATATCTAGAAGTGATAAGCCAAATTGGAGCCATGGTTTCAGTGGTTCGTGGAAAGTGCGATAATTTTGTTCTATGATACATTTCCAATTGGCCATCGTCAACGCAGGACGGTCAAGATCGATTTTTCGGACGTATACTATGTCACAATCATCACTCACTCACTTCTTCTTCATGCCTGATGATGCTTTATGCTTCATCCTCGAATCCTCATTACTATCCGCTTCAATCCCAGCAGCAGATAACTTTCTTGAAACGCATTTGTCTATTGTCAAGGGTCCCGTTACTACTCTCTTCTGCCCACCAAAACTAAAGAAGCAATAACAGGAAAAGAGGGAAAACGGATCCACCACCCACCGCATAGCATACATAAACATTTTCAACGGTTCCAGCTCTTCAGATCTGGTATTCTCCCGTCCGTCGCTTCCCATGAACATAAAACACACAGCCGGCCACCGTTTCCATCTCGGAAGCTGACGTCCCGCCAGATTTCAGCATGAAGGGGGGAGAATCATGCTTGATGAGTTGAGCTGTGGTCGTTAGTTGATTTTGTGGTTTCTTGTCCTGCAAGGAGGATGTCAAGGTAACAATCATGCCTTTCGTTCGGGTTGTAGCATGGATATCCAATGCAGGAAGCAATGGGGATTTGAGGGAAAGTCTGCATTCTGAGCAGAGCAGTGATGCCACGGTTCGCAATAGTTCGTAAAATTCGATACATTTTCCTCAATCGTCTGGCTTGGAATTGAATGCAGACCTCCTTGATATTTACTATGTGGTATTGCATTGCGTATATATATATAGCATAGTACTATCCATATGTACGTACCAACCCGAAAGTATGCACACCCGTTTACATCACAATCAAGAGGCAGAGGACTGATTCCCCACCACCCACTGATTCACTCACTCACCAGTACCCATTCACAACAATCAACTCAGTGAAACCCTCCCCCGGAAGGAAACCGGTTCTGTAGTCCCCAGAAGCACTCCCTATCCATATCGACATCATCAATCGTCACGTTCGTCAGTCATAACATCTGCACAGTCAGGGTGACAGGCCCGGAGGTAGGAACCAACCGGCCCGTCGGCAAATGTTATACCGCGTCACGCAGGGCCGCCTCATCCGCTAACCACGACCAGTCACCCTGGAAGACGTCCGCGGGTAGGGCATTGACATCCAGATCTTCGAGGGCGTAGATGGCTGCAGCCGCCGCCGCGCTGTCGGCGAACGGGGACACCACGCCACTCCCAAAATCAAGGGGGTTGATCATGCTGAGGGAGGAGGGCATGTCGACCATCGTACAGAAGGATGGTGGGGAGGGGTAAGAGGTGGTGGTGGTGGTGGTGTTGTTGTTGTTGTTGTTTAGGTGGTACATTGGGCTGCTGCTGTCCGCGGGGCTGGTCGTTGCAGTAACGAAATCGTGGCCCTGCTGGTAGAGCTGGGATGAGGACGAGGACGGTATTGGTGGTTGTGGTGGTGGAGGTGGGCTCGAGGAGAGGGTCGACCGAAGACGACCACCACCACCACGACCAACAAACTCGCCGTAGCCTCCTACAGCAGGAGGAGAGTGGGAGTCGTCGCGTCTGGGTCCGACATCTCCTCCGCCAGTCATCGACGAGGGCGCCGGACGCGGTGCGATCGGCTTCAAGGAGCCCACGGAAGTGGAACGAGGAGATCTACCAGCGGCTCTCTGTAGCGAAGAGCAAGACGCACAAGAAACCCACACATCAGCCTAAGACTGTCTCTGGACAAGAAACGAGTGGGGTGTAGAATAGAAACATGCGGTGATGTTTAGAATGTTTCTATCTGGCATTCTTTGTTTGTGCCATGGTTGCAACTTTGCTAGATGCTGGAAAGTGAAAGGGGGGTTGGGGGGTTTTTTTGCCGGATGGTGAACGTTCTACTTTTGATGATTGACATTTGGCTTCGGCCTCACGTTTGAGCTTGGCGTGGTCCTCGGGCGCTTCGCAAGGGGTGCAGTTGCAAATGGAGCACGTTGCAAAGGGACGGCCTTTGCGGTTGATATGGATCAATGGTCGATCTGTAGCAGCGTGGAATTAACCTGGTTGCCCCAGGGCGACATACGTTCAACAACAAAGAGTAAAAGTCCAACTTACCATGGTGCTTGCAGGTAGTCACACGGTGACCGCGAACGCAAGCTTCACAGGCCCACTTTTCACCGTCGATGAGCATCCCTTGAAGATCGTATGAGTGAATCAAAAGCTGCCATGATTGCCAGGCGGGTGGGAGGATTTATAGGTGAGAGCCAACGAGTATGGGCGGGAAACCAGCGGTCGAGCGAAAACCGAGACAGAGAGGAGGCGCTTCTCTCCGATGGGGGAGATGAAGACTAGATGGAGCATTATTACAGAAAAAGGCAAAGCCGCATAGGGAATGGCCACAGCCACGGATCGACTACATGGATGGCAAGGACTGTCTGTGGACTGTGTGGTATACGGAGTACAGTACAAAAAAGCAGCTCGGTAGAGCAAGTAGCCAGAGCGAGCGGTGGGGGAGGGGGTCAATTTTGGGCCATCCAGGGGGAGCGGGGAGGCCAGTGGGCAATAGACAGGTCCTGAGCTGAGAGTGCAAGGGCAATTATTGCATGCGTGGTTTTTGGCTCATATTTGCCGCAATATGGGGGAAAAGAGAGTCCCGGGATGGAGCCAAAAGTCCCAGGCAGAGTGGGAAAAAAAAGAGGTAAACCGAAGGGGGTGGTGCGCCAGGGCCAACTTTTCGTCTTCCTCTGGCTCTGGCTCTGGCTGTGGCTCCCTCCCTAACTCTCTCGCTGACCGCGGATCCCACCATGATATAATCTCTAATAGAAACCGATTAGCATGCGGGATTTTCCCCAGCGAAATATCGTCTTTGTTGGTAACGAGATGCCGCATCCGTCTTAGTTGCGGGCAAACCGATGGTGCAGCAAATTCCCGCATACAATCCATCCAAAAGCTCCATAGTCACCATGAGATTTCTGCTGCCTTGGACTTACTATCTTAGAAGACTAGGACAAAGAGTCCAGTCTGATTGCGACCACCTTCGACAGGGGAAGTCCCGGTGATTGTTGAGGGCGGAGAGGCCAGCAATCACGAGCTGATGGCTGATGGCTGATCGGAAGGTAAAAGAGAGAAAGCAGTTGTTGACATCAGGAATTCGAGACCCTGGCTGACTGGCTGGCTGGCTGGCTGGCAGCTGCAGACCGATAAGCGTCGTAGCAAAAGCAAGAAGCTCGAGCCATGGGGGGGGGATGGAGGTGGCTGAGCAGCTTTTCATCAAGCTCCAAGCACGAGCCAATCTGGGCCTGCATGATTTTCACAGATTTCAGCCATCAATATTGGTTTGCTTCCTTCCCGGTCGGGACTTTTCATGGGCATCGATGGCGCCACAGCTCTTTTGCTTTTTCTTTCTGCTTGGTTTTTTTATTTTTATTTTTTTTTTTGTTTTTTGCTCCTTTTTCCTGTTGCTTCGTGCGGTGGTGAAGCACAGGATCGGATGCTCCGACTGGTTGGAAATCCAAAATCCGTGGCTTGAGGGAAAGTCATGTGACCGTCTCCCATCCGCTTTCCTCCTCAGGCCTCCGTCAGGCCATCCACTTCTTTCCTCCCCTCCGTGCATCGTACAGTTATCGCTTGGACCAGAGACGGGTCACTCAATCTACTCAGAAGACAGATACAACCAGAAAAATATCATTTTGAATTCGGTCCAGATACAATACAGAGAATTGAACGGGAAAGTCTGGCTATCTACCTTATATCCACAACTTCCGTCGGGAAGAGATCCCATTCACAGCCCATCTAGGCGTAGGTGGGCCAGACAGTGACGGTAGAAGTAGTCGTGGTAACCACCGCCTCCGTCGTAGTAGTCCAGGCAGTCGAGGTCACCCAGACGGTGGTGGTTGAGACACCAGAGTCGGCACTGGTAGCGACAGCCTGGTGGGCGGTCACAGCGGCCGAGGCCGAGAAGGTGTCTTCGGCATCAGTAGCATCATCGGTCTCCTCATCATCCTCATCGTCACAGTCGGGCAAATCCTCATCATCGTCTTCGTCAGAGGCAGCGGCAGAGCTGGTAGAAGAGCTAGTCTCCACGGCAGAAGTGGTAGTGGCCTCCACAGCAACGCTGGTGACGGTCGTCTCGGCAGTAGCCGTCGCAACGCTGACCGCAACCGAGGACTCGGCAGCAGAAGCATACGCGGCAGCGGTAGGAGCCGCGGAAACCGCAACAGACGAGCTGGCAACGCTAACGCTATCCGTGCCCTGCGCGATGATCCGCGCTACAGCAGCCTCCGCGGCGATCATGACAATAGCCTGGGTGTTACCGGTGGGCAGATCGGGGTGGATACTGGCATCGACGACGTACTACAGGATGGGATTAGCTCACAGTGTTTTGTCGCAAATGTCAGACAGGCAGCCTTACCAAGTTCTCCGTACCGTACACCTTGGTGTTGAGATCAACAACCGATGTACCGTTGTTGACACGTCCATCGTCCGTACCAATCTTCGCAGTGCCGACGTAGTGGTCACCGCTGCTCACCAGGTCCAGAAGACCGGAAGCAGTCGAGATTCCACTGACGGACCAGCCGGCGGTGGAGTTGTTGATGTCGCCGAGGAATTCCGTGAAGAAGCGGGTCAGGGCTTCCTTGTCCGCGGCAGTCGTCAGCCAAGGGTTGGTCTCGAGGGTGGTGGTGCCGGAGCTGTCGATGCCAAGAACACCGCTCGAGGTGGCGCCGTGGGTCAAGTACAGCTTCATGGTGATAACACCGTCGGTGCTGGTGCTGCAAGAAGCCTGGTAGAAACGAGTAATACCATCAGTTCCAACGTTGGAGGTCCAGAACTGAAGACGGTGGCCACCCTGGGTAAGGACACCGGAGCCCTCGCTGAAGAGCTTCTGGACCGCGGCACTGGGGCCAGGGATGACGCTGGAGGTGTTGAAGTGGGTGAAGTTGCTGTTGGTGTTGACAGTGACGGTGAACATAGGGTGGTCACGAAGGTTCTCGCCAACAGGCAGGTTGATCCACTCGGAGGAGGGAGGCAGGGTGATTCCCGTGCTGCCACTCTTGACAGTCTGGATCTGCTTGGTGGGGCCAATACCGGAGTTGAACAGAATGCGAGGAGTCGACATGGAACCAGCAGCAAGGACGACCTTACCGCCTGCTTTGAGGTTGATGATCTCGATGCCACCAGAGCTAGTCTCGACCTCGACACCTGTGACGCGGGCGCTGCGGCGTACCAGACGGCGAACCTTGGTGCTCAAGCGAAGGCTGAAGTTGTCAGCGTCCTGGACCAAGGGCAGGTAAGAGCGCACAGGACCAGCACGGATACCATTGCCGACATCCCAAGAGGGGTAACTGTACACCATGTGCTTCTCGTTGGGCTGCTTTTGGGAGTCCACGGACTTCCAGCCGAGACCCTTCAAGAAGTTGGAAAGGACAGTGTACATGCCCTGGTCATACCGCTTGCCGTCCGCCGAGGGAAGAGTGCTTCCAGGGTTAAGCTCGTAGAGACGGTTGGCGGCCGCCTGAACGTCCTTCCACTTCCAACCGGTGGGCCACTTGTCGTCAAAATCGGCCTCCTGGGGGTGGATGAAGGACTCGGCGTTGACGATGGTACCGCCACCCAAAACACAACCAGCCATGCCCGCAGTGTCGTCGCACAGGTAGTCACCTAGCAAGTCGAGGGAAGTAAGGGCACTGCCCAGAGCGGGAATGTCGAAAGGAGTCATAGAAGAGTTCCAGGAGAGGGCATCAGTGGCACCGAGCTCCGTGGTAGGAGCAACACCACGCTCAATCAACAGGACCTTCTTCTTGGTCTCAGCGAGACGCTCAGCGGCGACGATACCAGCAGCACCGCCACCGACAACAATGTAGTCATAGGTCGTGTTCGCGACCGTGGCAACAACACTGGCCGAGGCGCTGGCAGAAGGGCTGGTAACCGAGGCGGATGAGGAGGCAGTCGTGGTGCTCGAGACGGCCTTCGCGGCCCAGGTGGCGTAGCTGGACGACTTCGCCTTGGACAGATAGACTTCGAAACCACCGTAACCGGCTGCGTGGAAAGGCATGGCAGACGAAGCGGAGGAGGGGCTAGTGGGGCTGGTCTTACTGAGACCCCAGCCAAAGTAGTAGGTGGATTCAGAAGCACCGAAGGTGGTAGGCTCGCCGAGGATGCAGTTCTCGCACAAGAAAGTGTAGGTGAGGAATGTGCTGTTGATCGAAGTTCCCTCGGGGATCTCGAGGATGCTGGCATTACCGCTGTAGACTGCGGGGCTAGAGTAGGCACTGGTCTCACGCAGGGTTCCGACGGCGGAGTCACCGTTTGGCCAGGCTGCAATGAGGAGGGCCTCTGTCATGGACCCGGACATACTGACACCACCCCATCCCTTCGAGCTGTCGAGAGGCACACTCAGCTGACCGATGAAGCTCTTCTCCACGGTCTCGGGCAGCGCAATACCGAAACAGAAGCCCGTGTCCGAGTCACACCATCTCTGAAAATCCATGCCGGAGACGGAATCGCTGTAGGCGGAGGTGGTGGAAGAGGAGGCGGAAGCACCGAGCGCGGAGCCCAGGGCCACCGCGCCGCTGAGCAGGTAGGAACGCATCTTGAAGTGAATTGTTCGGGAAGAACGATCCAACAAGTGTTGCTATAGACCAGATAGGGTCGAAAAGCTACCTAATCAAAGGAAGACAAGAATGAGATAGGAACTGTGTCGGGATAAAGCTGGCCCAGCAGCAACCCGGAAAAGAATGGCGGCAAAGAGAGATTGCCCAAAGAAA
Source organism: Aspergillus saccharolyticus JOP 1030-1 (assembly GCF_003184585.1). NCBI lineage: Eukaryota > Fungi > Ascomycota > Eurotiomycetes > Eurotiales > Aspergillaceae > Aspergillus > Aspergillus saccharolyticus. Next base: position 98,815 of record NW_020290659.1, on the reverse strand, counting down.
AAAGAAAAAAGAAAAACAAAAGAAGGACCGAAAAGAATGGGAGAGAATGAATTGAACGTATGAAAGCCGGGAGAAGTCCATTCTGAGGCGAGCCACGGTATTCATATAGAATCTCCTAGCGACCGACGTGGGGGCAAAGTCGGCCATCGTGTGAGAAGAGCGGAGGCGTGAGGGTGATTTCAGGATGGTCTGAGGATAAGGCTAATGCGTGGAAGATATTGATTGTGGACACGCACGCCCACCTCGAAGGCGTCTAGTCTGCTCCCATCCAGGCATATCACTGTCTAGAACCCAGGCTGTGAGTGGCCTCGAGGCAAAATAAGCAATTTCCGGCGGGGCCTGGGCGTTTGTCGGAGCGCGGCCATGAGGTGGGACGTGCCAAGCATCACTACTCGGTACGTGTTTCATGAGCAGACATCGGTGGTTTGAGCGTAAGAGCACTCCTGGGCCTTGGCCGATTCAAGCTCATCTATATCAAACATCTTTCCAGCTGGAAGTTCGCGCCGAAGTGGATTGATCACAAAACCCGCGTCGCCTATTGGCCGGTCTCTGCCTGGGATGAATAATGAAGGTCTCCAGTGGTGAAAGACAGGCCCCGTTGCCAACAGTCGGGTTCCACCAGGTTCTGAGATCGGGCCGGCGTGATGATGGCGCCCAGAGGCATCTGGGTCTCACATTCTGCGACATCCGAGTCTTGGTTGATACCTGGAAAGCTCAGCTGTTTAACAAGGTGGTCGCAAGCATTCTGACCGAAAACAAAAATTGAACCACCTCGATACCGTGATCGGATTTGCAGAGACAGCATGATGATTCTGAGCATCAGTGTTGCGTCAAAACGAGGGATGTCACGCAGTCCTGAGACAGGGAAAGTGTCAGAAGTGATGGGGGATGGTGGGAGCGTGGGAGCGTTGGAAATTACCGCCGTGATTCGGGGAGGGGGAGGGGGGAAAGAGGGACCTCGGCCGGTCTCCAAGTGGGTCTCAAGGGGAGAAGAAAAGATAGGGCAACCCGGCCGACCCAACCGGCGAGAGGATCATACAAATCAATCTACTTAAAAACTTCACTCGGAATGGCAGATGTCAGCCTATGCAGGTTGATCACATTTTTTCCCTGATGAATTAGTTATCCCATTGCTACTCTACATGAAGACACAGGTGCGCTAAAAATGTAAGATCAATCAACTGTACAGCTGCCTTCTATTATTGCTCGGGTTGGCAGCCCGCATCACCATTCCCCCTGCTAGCCACCTGTTATCGTCAAGTACAGTGTTTCGACCAATCTGGCTGCATATCGACTATAAGAGAGAGGAGAAAGAGGAGAAAAGAGAAAAAGGATTGTCTTGAGAATTTGCAGGAGCACATATGCCCAGCTTGCAGAACTGTTTAAACAAGGACCATGCCAGCTCCAAACAGGGTCGACATGACAGTGACCAGCCCCACAAGGACAGGGGTCATGGTCAGGTGGGGCACCTGCAGGCCAGCAGCAGCGCCGGCGGAGCTCGTCGAAGTACCGCTCGAGGAAGAGCCAGAACTGCTAGTGGAAGAGGCAGAGCCGGAGCCGGGAGTGGCGGTGCTGGTGGAAGGGGTTCCAGCGTTCATGCTACCAGAGCCGGAGAATCCAACACCCTTGCCAGCACCCTCGGTCATGTACTTCTTGGCGGGCTCGGGAATCGCGGGCAGAGAATCGTTGTCAACATCCCAGTTGGGAGAATCCTTGGCCGGACAAGGGTTGGCGCCTCCAGTCTGGTTGTAGCCACCATCGCCCTCGGGGTTGCTAGTCTTGGCCAGAGCAGACTTGAGGGCATCGTAGTCGGCCAGAGTGCTGACCTTGCTATCCTGGATCTTAACGAGACCGTAGTTGCTGGGTTCCTGCGAGTACTCGTAGACCAGACCTCCGGAGTAGACACCAGTCATATCGGTGCTGTACAGGGAGCCGACTTCCTCGAACTTGCGGGTGTTGGTGTTGCAACCGTACTCGGACAGGAAGAGAGGGAGGCCGTAGCCAGTGAAGTTCTTGACCTTCTGGTCCCAGCCGGAAGTGGTGAAGGAAGAAGGATCGCACCAAGAGTAGTCGTTGAAGGCGAAGAAATCGCTGCGCTCGTCGTCGGTACCGCAGTTCATGTACTGGGCCATCTGAAGACGGTTGGTGTCGATATCGGCCTAGGAGGGCTCTGTGATTAATTTCTACATCTCCATTGCGTTGCAGTGGGAATGCATCTACTTACCGCAGAATATCCGACAGGAATCTCACGGTACTTGCGGCTGCGGATGTACTGACGAAGATCACGGGTAACTGCCTTGACGTAGGGGGCAGCACTCGAGGAGGGGCCATCATTGATAACCTCGTTACCAGAGAAGAAGGCGAGGGTATTCTTGTAGTTGGCGAACTTGTCGACCGTGGCGAAGATGTACTGCAAGTAGACATCGTTGTAAGAGGGTTCGGGGTCGGCACGGTTGAGAGAGTACTTGGGGGTGTTGACATCCAGGACCAGGTAGATGCCAGCATCTGCCAGAGCGTTCATGCACTCGTCATGGTCGGCGGAGTTGTCGACCGAGTAGACACGGATGGTGTTCAATCCGAGCTCGGTAAACTTGGCAATGTCGCGCTTGCAGCCGTCGGCATCGGCGATGGGATCGGCCAGTTTGGACGAACCACCGGGTTGATAGTCGACACCACGAATGTAGAATCGATCGCTACCCTTGAAGAAAGCATTACCCTTGACAGTGATGGGAGTCACATCGTCCCGGGCCTTGAGATTGGGAGCAGCCAACGCGCTGGAAGCACCGAGAGTGATGGCTGTTACGATAGCGTAGCCCTTCATGTTAATGGATTATGAGAGTCAGGGGATGTTGGTGAGTTGGTGTCAAGGTCTCGGAAATGAATGGAGACCTGCTGTGTAACTGGGGTGTGGTGAAGCCTTGGAAGATTGGCAGCAACAAGAAAGCAGGCGAGAAGAGGTCAATAAGACTGAACGAGTGACTTGAAATGGGGAGGGAAGAAAAAGCGAGTGATTGAAGGGATAACGGAGGAAAGAACCCAAGGTAGGGGAGAAAATGATGATGACGATGAAGAGAGAGAGGGAGAGAGAGAAAAAGGAAGAGAACGAAAGAGTAAGTAAGGAAGGGGGAAGGATGTGGAGGTGCAGAGAGCAGGACCCTTAAAGCACTAACACTTTCACTCAGCCATCCATCCTTTGTTGCTCTTTCATCCCTGAGCCGTCTGCCCCATTCACTTTCAATCAAAACAGTAAGGATAACCCAGATTCATGTCACACAATACCGGATGAGGCAGCCAAGGTATGTGTGGGAAATTGCTGGGCGGGTCAAACAGATGCCTATCATCAGCTGTCTCGATCGTCAGACTTGGCAGGATCAGGGTCCAGCCAGGGACAGACTAAGGTATACATAGCATGGGACTGGAGTTGCCATTGAGTGCGATTGCAAGAGGGTTTGAGCGCGTTGGTATGGGTGAAACATGGTTTTCCTAATGGTTTCCCTTCAACCATATCTACTTAATGTATGTCTTTCTCTCTTTCTCTGCATCAATGCTCAAGTTGACGATGAGTTACTTGCACTTCGTACCTGGAAAGGGCGCAAAGAATGGATGGTTGGGTGGGGATGGCAAAGGCCCTCTGAAAAGCCCTGAACCCCGGCCGGGCCAAGTGGGTCCAGCCACAAAAACCACCTGCAGGCAGGGAGACCCTGCCAGATTCTGGCTCTGGGAGTGGCTGGATGGCTTTTCTGTTTGTGTCCCCGCCGTACATTACCTACTACATACATTGCAGAACATTGAGCAATGGATTGTTGGCTAAGTCAAGAACCAACTCCAATAATCATAGTCCCTTCAACTCTCAAATCACATCTATAGCTATAAGAAGACAAACATCCCCTCCACCAGGAAGCAACCCTCCGTCATCCCGTTCCCTGCCGTCCGGAGCAGATCATCTCCTCAACATATCGGACCCTTTCCCCAATGCCGGAGTCGAGGGCCGAGCAAATGCCCAGACGGTTAGCCTCTGGGGAGGGGATGATTACGACGACTCTGTATCCTGTCTCACAACTCTCTTGCTGGAACTATTCGGTTGGCAGTGGCAGCTGAGACATGCCAACACCACAGGCTTCTCTCATCCACTCACTCAACCACCCTTTCAACTCCGCTATTTTTACGCCGGGGTCTCCTCGCTAATAATAGCCAGCCGAGCATTCATGCACTCAAGTAAAAAGTTCAAATCAACTCGCTTGTGGACAAGGATCCCGGTAACCAGTACGGACAGACGGTGGCCTCTCAGGTAGGCAGGTAAAGCAGACCCTGCAGAAAGAGCAGAATGCCGCCGGCGAGATAAGATCCGATCAATACATACATAAGTACTCTGTAGCATAATTTCGTTAGTCTCTCTTCCAGCTCTTTCCATATCTTGCATCTACAAATGGCAAGTAGATCGGGATCCGTGGATACCGAACCCTGAACTAACGCTAGCTATCCTTCCGCTCCCCGGTCGGGCCTACACTCACTGCCTACCACCAAGTCATCCCTTCTGGCCTTCAACATCCCTCTGCTACCCATACAACCTCACCAGTGAAAATAATAGAAATTCACTTCTAGGATCTCTCTTACTGTCCTTCAACGCTCAATTCCCCCTCCCTCAACCTCAACCTCCACAACAAAAAAACCCTGATATTGACGTCAACGCACAGATCCAGCGCAGTCCCCACCAACCCTCGCTCTAGACCCGACCCTGTGCTGGTAGACATACTGTACAGTACCTGTCCATGCACAGTCCCGACCGACACTCACAAAACACCAAGCCAACACCAAACAATAGCTCAAACCATGACCAATCACTTGCCTCCAGTCATCAAATCCAAGAACTTCAGGGAACTAAGTCCAAGGACCCAAGATCCTATTATTCTCACCGAAGACTACATCCAAGACACCCTTTCCAATCGATAACTCGCGTAAATTCGACTTGGCGGGGGAACACAACGCGCTCGGCGAGCCTCGGCTAGCGGGGAAGGTGGCGCTTACCAAGCGCAGGGTTTAGGCAGCATGGTTTTGTGATTTGGGCTGTGATTCGCTTTACTTTGATTTGTGAATTGGGGATATACGATACGTAGTACTTATGTTTGCCGTAAGTACGGTGGGATATATGTAGTACGTGCAATTATGTACCGGTATAGATCCGGGATGCAGATGTAGTAGTTAGTAAAACCACTACGGCCCTTGGGTGTCAGATTATTGCAAGAATCGCAACTAGCTATCTTTCTTTTGGCTTGATATTGCTCTGCGTCGCTCTTAATCCGTCGCTGACGAGCCAAGTCTTATTGTAGGAGCGTGCTGGGGATCATTGAGGCGCAGGAGGATGCCAAGCTGAGGACTCGGTTCCAATCGAATCAATAGTCTGGGGTTTGCCAAGTTGGCGTGTGTATACCTATTGCCGAATCGATTTGACCGGTCGGACAGGGGGGTTTGTCGATCGTGGGCGCTGTGTTGCAATTGATATGAGTTACTACTGTAGGTAGGTGCTAGGTATAGTGGGCGTGTGATATGCTGGAGATGATGATACATATATTTGAGTCGATGGATTCAGTCAGGGTGCTAGTTCAATCCAATTGCTCGGTGTCTACCAAGAGCTATTATCAATACATGACGACCTCCTCGCTGCCTTTGACGGCGCTCTGGGGTCCAACCCATGATGGCTGCAGATGCTAGGACAGAGGCACCAAGTTATCGCGTAGCAGGGAGGAACACCATGGGGCTTACCCTGATGAACAAGAAGCAGCCCTGGCACTTGCTCATGTTGCTCTTGCTACGCCCGCGAAAGCTCCTTCCCCGTAAGGACCTGCCGCACTGATGGATGCGGCAGATAGAGAGACAGAAACTGTCCTCTACACTCACACATACATGCCCGACTCTTCCCTCCAGACGAGCGAACAACGTATTTACAAAACACCCACCACATTGCTTCATTCATTCTTCCCCCTTGAAGCCTCAGCTCGTATCAGCTCAGGCAAATGTGAGTCAACATCCTCACCCTCACAGCGTGTGCTCACTGACGTGACAGCCAGATGCATTACACCACGTATCCCCTTCTTCTGACCACCCTCCTCAACACCGTTTTGTGCCAAATCTCCAAGCTGTTCATCAGCCAGCCCGCCTTTGTCCAGCACCCGTGGCCCTCCATCCTCCTCGAGTCCCCCGAGTTCGGCCCCACCGGCTCGTACCTAGACATCGACCACACCCGGGAGGGCGCAGGAAGCTTCCCCGCACTGTCCTGGCCGTATTCGTCCGGCACCGCGGTGCAAGAGTATATTCTCCTTGTCGAAGACCCTGATGCCCCGACCTCCGAAGCCGTCGTCCACGGTCTGTTTTACGGAGTCCACCGCGCAACGACCGGGGTACAGAACCCGGATTTCTTCCTCGACCAGTCGCAGGCTGAGCCGTTTATGCTGCGGGGTGGGTTCAAGTATGGCCTGAATGCAGGGGACGCGGTGTATTTCGCCCCGCTAGCGCCCCGGGGCCAGGGCCCGCATCGGTACTTTTTCGAGTTGGTGGCATTGAATGAGACCTTGGATCAGCAGAATATCCCTTCGCCTGCCCGTCTCGAAGACATCATGCTCGCAATCAATGGTAAAGTGGCGGGATGGGGGGCGTGGATGGCGCTATCTCAGCGAGCTTGAAGCATGATCGTGCAGGGCAAAGTCGTTGCCCGTTGTCGTGTTGCACGGTTTCTGAGGGTCGGCGTTGTTTATTTTGTTTATGGATCATTTGTAACACCAGGAAACAGAGACTGGAAGCAGCTGATATGAAACTAGTGGTGCAACCACGGTTCCTTTCATGGCTTCCTTGTGAATCTCATGTCTCACATGCAGGACTCGTAGACGTCATTATCTGAAGTGGTTAACTGGAGGCGGTTAGCTTCAGTGGTCCGGTAATAATAGTGTGAACCTTTTGGCTGAAGGACGCAACTTTGCCTTCATCTACTTTCATCATTGAGAGCTTGGTTGCAACCAAACCTCTGTTCGTATTATCGCTGGTAGAAGGAGGCAAAATAGTATTAATGCCTAGTGTCTGTCACCAAGATTAGCACAAGGATAATGGCGCTAGTCTGATTGCGGTAAGGTCCAGCCTCACTGCATTCAAGGAGTGAATCGGAGAAGGTAATTGCCGCTTACGCTGCCCAAAATAGCAGATCAGACTCGGTCCCAGCTAACTGTTCTGGGACTGGTGCCGAATCTAATAAGAGCTAAGCCCCTTTAGCTTCCTTTCACCGGATGCGGAGGGGCTTGGGGTTCGGCAAGCTGTAACAATGACAGCCAGCCTGTCGATGCTTGAAGATAAAGGGACTTCCAGTGATACTTCAAAATCATCAACCTCTGAGGGGAAAATTCTCATCTGATGTTCGGTTCGAGGGAAGGGAGCAGTTGTTGAGGTACTCCGTCGAGTGGATAGCGCTCGACAGGTACCACCGATGATCAGGAACACATCTCCTTGGCGGATTGGCCACCTTGACGGTCGAGCCGATAATCCGCAAACGGTGGCAGAAGAATAGACCAAGTGCCCCAGTTCGGGCTTCCTCCGCCCTCCGCCCTCCTCCCCCCTGGTGCCTGAAAGAACTAGTAGGTAGAACAAAGACTTCTTTTGCTGAGATTTGCTGAAAGAGAAGAAGATCTTGACAGTTGCTAATAAACTCCGTACTTACTCTTGCAACCCACCACACTCGTATGCCTAGTATGCAGACTGTTGAAGGTGCCTCAGAGAGACAGACAGTCAGACGAAGTGGGGTAAAAAAACAAAACCCGACTGAACTGATCTCATGGTGTTGTCATTGTCCAGCTCCATCCAGCGCAATTCTTCGGATTTGTCTTATTTGTCTCAGCGGTCGGGATCGTCCGCTTCGGTTGGACTGAAACATTCTTCCCTCTTTCAGCCCTTGAGGTTAATTCAATGCCGACGATTCGCTATGACACCATGACACCAAGTGACAACAAACTCACTGATACGGCAGACTGTGAGACAGTAAACACTCCCTCAGCAGCCAAACAACACGAAGGTGAATGGATAGATTCTTGCGGGAGTACCGTAGTATTCCGTAGACAGGTAGAAACTCCAAGCGGGCGAGCGTGCATTGGCCCAACTGTCTAGGTCCGAGGCTGACGTTGACCTCGTACAATCGGTCGAAAAGCCGTCCCTCCCACGGATCGCATTCGGATGCTTTTGTTGCTTTTTTAGGAGAGCATTTCATTGCGACCGGAGGGACTCGATAGGCTGTACATTGCCGCACTGGGGAGAAACCACGGTGCAAGATGCATCTGGGCAACCCGCTTGCTTCCTTTTCTGTCTTTTGTTCTCGCATAAAATGCCTTCTATCTCGTTTTTCCATGATGATGTTGATGATGATGATCTTGCAATTCGTTCTAGCGTCTTTCCACTCGTTGATCCACCAGGCTCCGCCAGCCCGAGCCAGGCCTGCCTTGTTTTTATTTTCATTTTCTCGTCTCTTTCTAGCCTGTCTGGGGATCGAGGACTTTTTTTTTTCACAGTCGTCCGCTACTATTTATTCATCGGCGGCGCAGCAGAACAAGCCTTGTCGGCCATTTGTTTCACTCTCATCTCGGGTGGCTTGCAGATAATCAATCATCTGCCAACCGTTACCAAAATTCTATTATTATTGCCAGCTCCTTCACTTCCAACTGGCAAATTGCCGAATATCCCGTACATAATAAGATCAACCTGATTTCCGGCGGGCGTCTTGCCTTCTCTTCTTCGTCGAACCTCCGAGTATTACCCGTTTGGGAACTCCCTGCTTCAAAACGACCATCTCTCCTCTCGCTTTCTTCCACCCCCTGGGACCTTCTATCGTTTGAATTTCGAATCCACTCAATTCATAAACGACCGTTGAATATTGCATTAAGGCGCCATGGCATTGTCAACTCGCCTGCTCCAACTGCTTCTCCTATTCCTTATCGCCTTGTCTGCGATTGCCGCTCCGGCTGCCGATCAGTCCGAATCCGAAGCCCCCTCGGTCGCCAACAGCATCCAAGAGACCTCCCTCCACAAGGCTCTGCATTTGTTCCAGCGGTTCAGCCACGGCATCTTTGGGTCCGATGAGGAAGCCGCTGCGGCTCTTCGGCGGGATGATGCGTCGTTGGTTGAACACTTGAATCTGGTCAAGCGAGCGGATGGCAACTCGACGGCTGCTGTAGAGACGACGAGCCAGGCCTCGGAGCCGGCCACGACTTCTGCCGCGGCGGCAGCGACTACTGCTCAGGCGGAAAGTTCCACTAGCAGCGCGCAGCCCGAGACGACTGCTGCGGCAACTACTGCCGCTCCTACGACCACTGCTGCCCGCACGACCGCTGCAAGATCTACGACTAGCTCTAGTAGCAGTGAGTCCAGCTCTAGCAGCAGTGAGTCGAGCTCTAGTAGCAGTGAGTCTAGCTCTCCGTCTCCGTCCACGTCTTCTGCCTCCTCCTCCTCCTCCTCCTCCTCCTCCTCTTCTTCTTCTACCTCTCCGACGACCGCGCCGTCGACCTCTTCGTCGTCGTCGTCTTCTACCACCTCTTCGTCATCTTCGTCGTCATCGTCGTCATCGTCTTCGTCCTCTTCTCACACCACCGCAGCTAGTACCACGATCCCCACCGTCGCGGCCACTACTACTACTACCTCTACTACCTCTACTTCTGCTGCTTCCACTGCAAGTACCACTTCAACCAGCTCACATACTACAGCTCACATGACCTCCACGACCTCCACCACGTCCTCCACAACATCCACCTCCTTGACTTCATCTAAAACCACTTCCGCCACCTCGACCTCGACCTCGACCTCCACTTCGACCACCCTCGAAACCACCACCTCCACCACCTCCACCACCTCCTCGTCCACCTCATCCCAGGACTCCACCTCTACCACAGATGACAGCACGACCACCTCGGCCAAAACCACACCCTACACCTCCACCTACAAGATTACCACCACGCTGCCCAACGGCCAGCAGAGCACCGTCACCGCCATCACCGTCATCCACCCCACCGAGACAGCCCACGAGGTCGCCACCGGCACCCGGGGCTCCCCCAGCCTGCAAACCGACTCGGGTGCCTCCACCCACGGTCTCGGCCGGGAGCTGTTCGTGATGGTCGGCGGCGCCGCCGTCGTGGCCATGGCTTTGTAGATATTTGGGGGTCCCGAATCGTTGTTTGCTGCCTGCCCGCATAAATCGCATTTTCCGGCGTTCTTATTTTCCTGCCCAGCTTTGTCTCTTCCATGATACCTCTCACTATGTTACGATCCTTATGGCAAGCATATACTTTGAGCCCTTGGCGTGTCCGACTTGATGTCTCTCCTTCAGCGCATATTGTTTTTCTTTTCAGGCCGGAGCGGGGAAGTGAGATGAATAGTATCAAAAGCCTGTGCATAATTAGAAAGGTGCTTCTCTAACTGGATCATCTTACGGGGACTACGACACCCGAATGAGCACATACTGATTCTTGCAGTCGTTTTCTATCTCGATGGTGATGAGGATAGATGTAGATGCACAATTGTTAGCTTCAAATGAATGGGTATTCTAAAAGTCATGATATGGGTAGCCCTCACTGGGTTGCTTTCACTCTACAAACGCGGGTACGTTAGCTGTCTGTCCAGCTAGCTCTGTACAACCCCTCCTGAGCACAATGAGGATACATAGGTCTGCGTTCCTCACCACCTTGTCCAAACACTCAGTAAGACCAATGGGCGCATTGCACCTCTCTAGCTCCGCCCATATATACGGCCCAGCCAAGGATATATATATACTTCGAGATGTCGGTCCTCGGTCAGTCCACCTGGAAGTGAGAGTCACTTTGGAACCCACCGCTCCTCCTCCGTCCAGAACCGCACCACACTCTCCCAGGCAGGGATGTCGCCGTCGCGCAGCAGGGCCGCGACGTCGACGTTCAGCGGCGACTCCGGCCGCGGGTCGGTCAGCAGCTGGTGGATGGCGGTCAGGGTCGAGGAAAGGGTGTAGACGGGGCTCCAATGCTCGGTTGTAAGGAGGGTGAGGCAGATCTCGCCGGTCGTGAAGGAAATGTTGGGATGGCTGATGCGGGTGGTGAAGCGGATGGTGGGCGGGGTGAGCGGGTAGGAGGGGGGGATGGTGATGTGGAGGGCCCAGAGTCCTCCTGTTCAGGGGATTAGATATGAGAGAGGGTTCAGATTGGACGAGTGAGGACGAGTGGGTGGGGGTGGGATTGGTGGAAGGGGGTTGAAGGACTTGGGTGGGAAAGGTGAGTGAGGGTTTGCTGACCTTCATATGGTGTGCCCTTGACGCCCTTCAGGACAGCTTCCCAGTGAAGGAGATCATCTTCATCAATAGGCCCTAAGTGTAGCAGAGCTTCGTTCGGGTTGTTGGTGTAGTCTTTCAATTCACGGAGGAGGCGCTGCGTTGTGCTGTGAGTCGCCATATTTCAGTCTTGATGTGCAGTTTTGCTGGCTGGTGGCTGGTGGCTGGTGGATCAGCGGAATATGGTGGAATGCTCGGCGTCGCTGACGGAGCGAGGGGTAATGAAATTATTTGTGTAGAGAGTGAACGGGAGATTAAGTGCGTGTTCTCTGGGAAAAGAAAAACAAAAGCTCTGTCTCTCTGGAGGCTCTCTTCTGATAACAAACCATCACCAGACGTGCACGCTTCTCCGACAGGTGGCTGGAGCTGCACAGGCAAATGCAAGACACGGAGTTGAAAGCGGAGGAAGAGACCGAGGCTCAACGTGGGTCTTTCTCCAATCAGTAGCGCCGGGTGCCAGTCTTTTTCCCGCGGTCTGGCCTGCGCATCCCTTGGACTGATGGGCCCTAACGAATTTTATTATTGCTTGGCCACTCGTCCTTCATGTGGAAGTGAGATTCAATCACTTATCTCTACCAACAAAGAACCGCAGTGTCACAGATATGCGTACCTCCCGCGCATCCAAGGAGACCGCGAGGGTTTTGCAGGCTCTGTCGCCCCCTGGACGCCGACAGACTCGCAGCACATCAGCTCATGCTAGTGCCCTGCGCAGTTTCGCCTTCAACGGCGGCGATGATGTGTCTGCGGAGGCACTGAGCGACGACGATGACACTTCCTCGCTGTCATCGGTTCCAACCGTGGATATCGAGGATATCCTAGAGCCCCCTGTCAAGCGGCGGAAGAGCGCTTTGACTGCCCCTTCGGCACGCAGCTCGAGGACTCGTTCTGCGCGCACTACGGCAGAGGCGACGAAGACTTCTCTGAAAGCTGAAACCACTGTTAAAGAAGAGGTAGTGGAGAAGCCTGCGGTCAGAGCCCGTCGTGCTCCTGCTCGAAAAGTCAAGGTGGAGGATGGCAGCTACGCTGTGGAGCCTCCCTCCAATTGGGAGACCATCTACACCATCGTCAAGAAGATGCGGGAGGAGAACCCGACTGCCCCGGTGGATACCATGGGCTGTGCCGAACTATACTGGCGTGCATCGTCGCCTCGAGACCGCCGCTTCCAGACCCTCATTGCCCTGATGCTGTCCTCGCAGACAAAGGATACGGTGACAGCCGTGGCTATGCAACGATTGCATACAGAGCTCGGCGATGGACCTCCGGCTGTCATCAAGACAGAGCCCAGCGACGACGACGGAGACAGTAGATTGATCGAGCCCATGAAGGACAGCACCTTGAACCTGGAAAACATCTTGGCCGTATCGCCGGAACGATTGAACGAGCTGATTCGAACTGTGGGCTTCCACAACAACAAAACCAAATATATCAAAGCGGCAGCACTCATTCTCCGCGATCAGTATAGCTCCGATATCCCGTCAACGGCAACCGAATTGATGAAGCTGCCAGGAGTCGGGCCGAAGATGGCATTTTTGTGTATGAGTGCCGCTTGGGGCAAGCACGAAGGCATTGGGGTGGACGTCCACGTGCACCGCATCACCAACTTGTGGGGATGGCACAAGACTAAAAATCCGGAGGAGACTCGTATGGCTTTGGAATCGTGGCTGCCAAAAGACAAATGGCATGAGATTAACAAGTTGCTGGTTGGTCTGGGACAGACAGTCTGCTTACCTATCGGCCGACGGTGCGGCGACTGCGACCTCGCCGGGACGAAGCTGTGCAAGAGTGAAATTCGAGGAATGGCGTCCAAGATGAAGACGACAACAACAATAGTGAAAAGCGAAAAGACGGAGAGAACAGAAGGGATCGAAAGTTTTCTTGGTGGGGGAAGTCCCAAGGTGAAGGTCGAGGCGGAGTCGATGGATTGAATGCGGGCCCTTTTCCTCCTCGTCTGGGGCTCACGTTTGGACAGTTTGGACAGTTTTGTTGTTTTGCCCTTCCAGTCCGATATCTCCCATCGCGTTTTGTCTCTATCGACTCGACTGGCGACTGTGCAGTAGGAGGGGACGACGTGACCTCCAGTGTCTCTTCACGGCTCCCTCTCGTCTCCCGAGTCTACACAGCGTCCTCCTTCCACTACTCCCCTTCTCCATCACAACAACGCCGCCTCCAACCTCTTCACTTCTTCCCTCCTCCTTTACCCCCCAAACACCCCGAACCATCCCCCTTCACATTACTCTTTATCCCCTACGGGCTTCCTTGGTTAGTTTCAGTTCTGCTCGACAGTCTCTGGGATAAACAATACTGCTAGTGGATCGAAGTCATGGGTGCGTTGATGTCTTTACGTCCCAGTCCTCAGTCAACCTGAGAGACAACTAACGTCTACTTTTGAATAGCTTCGTTTCAGCTCCCCACCTTTGAAGATGCATTCTTCGCTTTCCTCGAGCGTACTTGGGCGCTCCAGGACGAATATTCTGAGAGCCAATCGCCGGCCTCAAGCATGGAGGTCTTCGATGGTACACCTTTCAATACAGTAGCCGTCAGGACCCCACGCATCACTTTCATGCAGCTTCCGAAGCACATACGAACCAAAATCTTTGAGTATGCTGGACTTCTGCGGAACTGTGTGATCAACCTCCGGTATGAGAGTATACGCCTAAAGCACAACGGTGGCCTCTGTTTGAAAGGCGACCATCGCCATTATGTAGCTCCGAGTCCAGGAGTGTTTGTCGAACGTGACTGCATTCACCCGAGACTGCCTATTGAGCTTTTCGGTCTCTGCCTGACTCTTCGTGAAGAAGCCGGCTCGATCTTCTTCGCTCGTAACCGGTTCAATGTACCCCTCTACAGCAGAGCGGAGTACAAAGCGTTTGAACTGTCGATGGGATGGGGATTTGCTCGTCTGCAGTATCTGCATCTGGATTTGAGCCCACGAGAACACCGCTATCTAAAGCTGGCTCCTGGAGTGCACCGGACTGCTCTACGGATCTGGGAAAACTTTTGCCAGCTGGCGCACTCCGAAATGCACAGTCTCAGGAACTTCAGCATGACTTGTAAGGTGAAAGACTTGGAGGTGGCCCAAAGACTCATGCGCGAAATGAATCCTTTCCCGGTCCTGTCTCATTGTGCGTTTCACCTTGATCATACCTATGAAGAACACATCCAGAAGGTGATTCGGCGCGCTGCCTTGAGGGTCACGGACAAGCTGGAGGTCAAGCAGGCGTTTCCATTCTTGCGTCTTCCGCGGGAGCTTCAGTTTATGATTCTGGAGCTGCTCCTCGTCAACCGTTCGGACCCCTTTCTACCATCAGTGCATAGCCTGGACAGTGTCATCTCACTCCAGGATCGTAAGAAAGCCATGAGACCTGGTAGTTACTGTGCCATCAACTGCTGCGGCACCTGTTCTCCTGTTGGGGCCATATGTTTCTGTCGTGGCCGTCACACCGCTTTTTCGACATCTTGCAGCTGTTTTGAGAGCCCTATCAATTACTTCCTGGTCAGTCGAGGATTCTATCGGGATGCCCGTCACATCTTCTTCTCGCGCAACAAATTCGTCTTCCTCGATGAGGATCCGGAATTCATGCTGCAGTTCGTCAACAAGCTCCCCACCGCGAGCACCGAGCTGGTACGGCACCTTATCTTCAAGTTTCCGTCCCGCTATCGCCATGTCCCGCGCACCGGGCCCCGATCTGAAGAATCCACTCTCGAGTGGTGGAAGGTGCTCCGGCGCTTCATCCGCGAGCACTTCGAAGTCCGGTACCTCTCGCTAACCATTGTGGACATGGGCTGGAAAGGGTTGATTTCTGGCGAACCCCGGCGCAAGTATCTGAAGAAGTTGTTGGAGGGGTTCATTGAATTTCAAGGACTGCACGACTACCGGCTGTTCCTTCCCGACTATCCCGAGCTGGTCAAGGTGCTGGAACGGCGGATGCTAGGAGAAACCCGAGCTCAGAGGAACCGCGGAGTGGCGCCTTTCAGTGGTCCCCGGAAGCTCCAGCATGTGTAGTGAAGGTGATCTTCGTGGATATGATGATACCCCTCTCGGATTCTTCGTATTTCTTTCTTTTGATGCGCAGAAGGGGGGGCGTCCATACTTAAACTTTCAAATATCTACTCCAGTTAATACGTTGAGAATGTTTGTAACCGACGATAATGTCCATAAGTTAATGAGAAATGGAAAAAACAAGTTTCCTTGACTTGCAGGTTCTCAAATTCATCAAGTAGCAAGTGTTGGGCAGATTGCTATACTCAGGGGAGGTGGGATACTATGCTGCTACTGGTAGGCTACTAATATGACTGGGATATTTTTCCATAGTAATAGTGATACTAACTTATATCATAGTAATATACAATCACGATCGACAAGCTGGCCTCCCATGTAACTGTCTTACCATCGCCCATCCAATACAGCTGAGCCAAAGCAACCTTCTCACTCAATGCCCGAAGCAAACAGGGACACTTTAAAGTACCATACAACGAACCATTGGCTGCAGTAGCAATAACTGGAAGTGCCACTCTCAACTGCAGATCTGATGACTAATCACACCCCCTCACGCGGCCTTCCCCCGCAGCCCGGTGATTTCAAGCTCTGTGTTTGCATCATTCCGATTCTGCAGCACAGCTTTCATTCACTGATTCAATTTCTCGAAGTTCGACGCGATCCAATTCACTCAGGTGCTGCGCCAATTACCAACCGAAGAGAATTCCCGAACCCACCGAGAAATAACACCACAATCTCTCCTCCGAGAAACAAATCCCCCCAATCCCACCCCCTCACGCAGCAGCTCCCCCCCCGCGCCCTCTAGCAAACGAGCGCAAAACCCGCCAGACAGCTTCCCATCCCTCCACCAACCAATACAAGCTGCTTCAATTCACCACATCCACATCAAATAATACCCAAACCACACAACACAAAAAAAAAATGAAACCACCAACCCCAATCCCCATCCCCTCCTTCGCAACCACCCACCTCCACCACCTCAAAACCGAACACAGCCTCGAAATCGCCTCCTCCACCCTCTCCGCTGCCTCCGTGGCCGCCAGCCCCGCCACGCGCCGCGCCTTGCAAGCGACTGGCCACGCCCTGACAGGCTTGGTATTGTCGCAGACCCGCACGGGGCTGGGAGGCCGTCTCGTCGGGGAGTTTGTGCCGGATGCGGCGACTTCCTCATCCACCAAAAGTGATAATAAGAATGGGGCTACGCAGGGGAAGGAGGATGGACGGTTACGGCTCCCGGCGCATGGGATTCGGGTGGGAGATGTGGTGCGGTGCTTGGAGATTAGTAATTCAAGCTCGAAGAAAAGTTCTGGGGCGGGGGGCAAGAAGGATGGGGAGGGAGGGAAGAGTAAAGCGCCGGAGGGGGTGGTGACGAGGGTGGGGGAGGGGGCGGTTTGGGTTGCGTTTGGACAGCAGGGTGCTGCTGGTGCGTCGGGAAAGAAGGAGGAGGAGGAGGGGGTGGAGGAGCTGTGGGGGAAGAGGGTTTGGTTGTATGTTGTTTGCCCTGCTTCTCTGTTGTCGTCCGCATTGAGGGGTGGTTTGAGGATGATAAGGAACTGACGGTTGTTTGGGTTGTTTGGTTTAGTGTAAAGCTGGCGAATGATGTTACGTTTCGGAGGTAAGACGCGCAGATGATCCTCGCTGGGTTTTGGTTAAGGGTATAGGGTGAAAGGATGAGGGAAATAGTTCGCTGCTGACTTGTGATCTACTATCAACTGCAGGATGAACCAGACGATGGATCGAATGGCTCGAATGCAGGAATCCGACTACACCCACTTCATGCGCGTCGCGTTTGGACATACGACCCCCCTATCCCCCGACTACGATGTCTGCAAGGAGCTGGAGTTCACTGACCCTACGCTCAATGACTCCCAGAAAGAGGCGATCCGGTTTGCGCTGGCGTCGCGGGATATTGCCCTCATCCATGGACCGCCGGGCACGGGAAAGACACATACCTTGATTGAGCTCATTGTGCAGCTGGTGCAGCGGAATCAACGCGTCTTGGTGTGCGGGCCCTCGAACATTTCCGTGGACAATATTGTTGAGAGATTGGTTCCCAAAAAGATCCCCGTGGTGCGCATTGGCCATCCCGCACGACTGCTGCCCGCGGTGCTGGATCATTCGCTCGAGGTCTTGACGCAGACGTCCGAGGCGGCGGGGATAGTTCGCGACGTGCGGCGAGAGATGGACCAGAAGCAGGCAAGTATCAGGAAGACGCGGACCGGGCGGGAGCGACGTGCCATCTACGACGACCTCAAGGAGCTCCGGCGGGAGTATCGCGAGCGGGAGACGAAATGCGTGGCCGACTTGGTGCGCGAGAGCAGCGTCGTGCTGGCGACATTGCATGGGGCCGGTGGCCATCAGCTGCGCGGGCAGAAGTTCGATGTGGTCGTGATCGACGAGGCCAGTCAGGCGCTGGAGCCCCAATGCTGGATCCCGCTCCTGACGGCCTCCAAGGTCATTCTGGCAGGTGACCATCTACAACTGCCGCCGACCGTCAAATCGACCCGCGAGCAAACGAAGAGCCGCACTGCGGAGGCCGGGGTGGAGCTGTTGCCGGATGTCTCGTTGGAAACGACGCTCTTCGACCGACTACTGGCTACGCATGGGCCGGGGATCAAACGGATGCTCACCACCCAGTATCGGATGCACGAGACTATCATGCAGTTCCCATCGCAGGAGCTGTACGAGTCGAAGCTGATGGCGGCGGAAGCTGTGCGGGCGCGCCGGCTGGTGGACTTGCCATATGAAGTGCAGGCGACAGACGATACGATAGCACCCTTGGTCTTCTGGGACACACAGGGCGGGGATTTCCCCGAGACAGCGGAGGACGCGGGAGTAGGCAAGTCCGAGAAACTACTTGGGGAAAGTAAGAGTAATTCGATGGAGGCGCTGGTGGTAGGGCAGCATGTTGAGGCGCTGGTGGCGGCCGGGATGCAACCGAGCGATATAGCAGTAATCACGCCGTACAACGGACAGCTTGCAGTCCTGTCGCAGATGCTCCGCGAAAAGTACCCGGAGCTGGAATTGGGCAGCGTCGATGGCTTTCAGGGGCGCGAAAAGGAGGCGGTTGTGGTCAGCTTGGTGCGCAGCAACGAAGGCCATGAAGTTGGATTTCTGGCCGAAAAGCGTCGTCTGAACGGTGAGTATTTTATTGATGACTGGAGGGGGAGAAGGATCAGCGCTGACGGATGGCATAACTAGTGGCCATGACGCGGCCGAAGCGACATTTGTGCATCTGCGGTGATTCGGAGACGATTAGCCAGTAAGTTTCCTGTGCTTGAGAGATTCAATGTGATTGCTGACGAACCGTGATAACCACATGCAGAGGCAATGGATTTTTGAAGCGATGGATGGAGTTTCTAGAAGAACAGGCGGATCTGCGCTATCCCGAGGCGGGGACCTTTTTGTGAGACTTGGTCGGAACATGAAGTCATAAAAAACACCACATCATCCGTAATTCGGGCTCCACTCGCCTGAAACAGACTAAATGACAGCCCCAAGTGGTCCAAGCAGTTGTTGTCCAGAAGAATCACCATGCAATCATTAGATTCATTTCAACCAACATTCACCCCCCCAAAAAAACTGACAAGGTTTCATCTGTAACTAATGATGTTCAATGTGTTGGCACGAGCTGTGGACTCGGGATCGGTTGCGATCGGATCCTGCTGATCCTCTCCTGTGTATTTTCATTTGGAGTTCTGGTCTTCTTCTTCTTCTTCTTCCTCTTCTTCAATCCTGCACTGTCAGGTTGAATACTAAAAATACCTCCCATACCCTCTTCTCCTCCCCCTGAAACGGAAAAAATAGGCCCACTTGGGCTCATCCATGCTCTGCTTCTTGGCTTCTCTGCTCTCCTCTTCTGCCTGCATTTCCTCCTCCTCCGTCTTTCTTCTTTGCCTGGATTCTCCGTCCAAACTCCCTCTTTCCCCCCCCCTCTCTTCTTCTCAGTCTCTCTTTTTTCTCTCCCTATCACAGTAGATTAATGTCTGGTTCGATCCACTGTCTCTCCTTCTCATACTCATCCCCCACTTGATAGTCTTTCGCTCTCTTCAACAGACTTTATCTCACGTCGCTCCTTCGTCTCACCATGATCTGAGCGTTTTCGACCGGTTCTCCTGCTTCTCCCTGCTGACGGTGGCGCTCTTCCCGCAGCCTTGTGCAGTTTTTCAAACTATATACTCGATCGTGTCTTTTCATCTGATCGATCATTTTTCTTCATCATCCCACGCGACCTTCCGACATCCCGACCTTACCACGTGCTCCGCATCTGATGTACTCTTAAATGTCCAGTTTGAGTTCTCCTCGGGGCTCCCCTTCGCTAGAGTCCGTCATGACCGACACGTGGGATGACACCGCTCTTCCTCCGATGAGCTCGAAACAGCTCATCGTCAGCACTCGTCGCGCACTTCCCGCCGAATTATCGCTGCTGTCCGGCACGTTGCGCGGCCCTTCCCGCCAGGGACCAGTGCCTGCCCCTGCCGAGCCGGCGACCGTGCTTGTGCGCGGTTCCAGTACCCATCGACGCACTGGCAGCACGTTGAAGACCGTCATGCGCAAGATTTTCACCCGTAAGACGCGCGGGGATGAAAGCGTATCCCCGCCGCCACGGGGGGGCAGCACCAGTCCAACCCTGGAACGCTCCCTGCCCTCACATGCGTTGACCTTTGGATCTCGACAACCGCACCAAGCTCCCCCGCTGTTTACGCCCTCCAATGGCACGGTCACCTCGTTCGCGGAAGCCCTGCAGAAGCTGGACTCGCACCCGCGACGTCGTCGTGCCACTCTTCCCAGCCTAATTTTATCCGATGATGGATCCCGCGGCGCGCTGGAGGCGGCCGTGCAGGGCCGGCCCGTCAGCAAGCGCGACAATAGCCCTCATGCAACTAGTGATCCCCTGGATGTCAGCCGTCGCCGCGAGCGCCAGCAGCTCAAGCGCCGGTCGCGGAGTGCCGCCGCCCTGCGCGGGATGGCCCAGGAACACCACCATCTCATGTCACCGATCCAATGGCGTCGTCGCAGCTTGGAGTCTTGCGCAGCCTCAACCGCCTTTGGCGCCCCCTCCGAGGCCGACCGTCCACCGACCCGGACTACCGTCGCCAGCGCGCCGGCATTGCCCACCGAAGCCTCTGTGCTGGCAGAGGAGCCAATCGAGCCTGAGGCTCCCATGGAATCCGACACGGAAGACGACCCAGAGCCAGAGCCGGCTTCGACGAACGTCGGCACGCTGGTCACTTCTCTGCAGCAGGACGAGCAGATCACGCTGGAGCAGCGGCTCAACATGTTGGAGGTCAAGATGGTCGATCTCGAATTTGCCATTGCCCGTTTGCAGACCGACCGCAGTGAAAGTCCCAGCGAGAGACGGACAGCGTCGCCCGTCAAGCGGCATCGTCGCAAAGCATCCTCGGGGCCGAAAGCCTCGCCGCCGCCCCCGCCGCCTGTGCCCGAACTGCCCGACCGCCCTACCAGCACCAGCACTCTCCGCCCGAACCAGCTGCATCGCTCACGCACCCTCCAAGCTCCATCCTCGACCTCCCTCACCGACCCCAACACCATCTCGGTCGAGCAGTACAGCGCCCTGGTCATGCTGCTACGACGGGAGCAGACGGCGCGCCGCGGCCTGGAGCAGCAGGTGGCCAGTCTGCGGGAGGATATGGAGCAGTTGACGCAGATGGCGCGGGAGTCCATGGGGCTTGGCATGGGGCCGATCTACCCAATTCCGATTTCTGATTTACAGGATCTGCGACGTCTGCGTCCTGGTGGGGGGTTGTCGTCCAGCGAGTCTTCTCGGCCGGAGACTGTGGGCGTGCCGGGCGAGAGCGACTCGGAGTGGGAGCGCAACGAGCTCCCGGGCAACAACAAGCCTTTGCCGGTCAAACCGCCGGAGGTACTTTCGTCGCGATGGTCCCCGGGTCGACGAATGGAGCTTGGCGGGATGATATGATTGATTGTGCTTTCTCTAACGACATATTTTCATGCGATATCTTGTACATAGTTGTGACAGATCCAGGATGATTTGTTGATGAGTATTATATTTATTCATTGTGTATATACATACTAGCCAGGCATAGCGATGTTGAGACTAGCTGTAGTTGACCCGAATCAAGTAGTTGCAACTTCTCACAAGACCCAATCCTTGCTGCACATGGAGGTAGTACAGGAAGACCATCCGCGCAGCACATATCAGAAACAAAGACAACATCTCTGCGCTCTATCAGGTTTCAATTGAACATGATTGAACCTTGTTGTCCTTGCCATCGAGATATTGACGTTCATCATTTATCTGCTTTGTGAGGTAGACCGCATACATATCCAGATAAAGACGAACGACAACCTCCCGTATCTCCATACATCTCAAAGACCTGAATATGTCTTTATAAACAGAATCCCGAGGACCCTTATTCTGCGCATCAGCGCACCATCAACGCGAGACAGAATAAGACGAGTCCAGATACGATACTACGCCGCACTGCGAGATAGCATGCCAGCACCGGCTGTGCTGGAGGGCGAATCCTCGCTTCTCCTATCAATGTGTGTGGTGGTGAAGGAGATCTCGGAGGAGCTGAATCACCCCTCGTTTGCAACTCCCTCCTCCTCCTCCCTCCTTCCCTTGCATTCCGCACAGGAAGCAGACTCCACTGCGCCAGCAGCTACAGCCCACCCCCTCCCCGCCCCTTTCAAAAGTGTAACTCAGAACGAGGATGCTCCAACCAAACCCCCTCCGATGGAGGTGGCAGAAGAAGAAGGAGAAGAAAAAGAACCTTTACCACCGTACCCCATCCCCCCCTTCCCCGAAACGAGACAGACCCTGTCAACCTGGTTAAAAACCCTCACAATCCACTTCCCCCCGGCAGAAGGCTTCACAATCCACCCCTCCCTGCACGTCTGCCGCTCCACGCACACCATGTACGACCTTGTGGTGGTGAGGCACGCCGCGCGGCCCGGCCGGCTGTTCACGACGGTGATGGGGTACGACCGCCCGCCGGAGCCGGATGCGTGGGCGTGTCGTGTGAGGGTCTTGCGGGCGCAGTGGCGGCGGGGGAATGGGGTTGGGGAGGCGGTTTGTGGGGCGGTTTGGGTTGGGGGGTTGGTGAGATTTTTCTCTGGGTGATCAGGATGGTTTCCTGTGTATATACTGTGTAGTAGTAGTGGTGTATTTTAAAGCGTGTATGTATGAATATAGTTGAGATTGACTTGGAGGTATAGTTGACAAGTTCCTGGCTATTATTGGTCTGGTGAGAGAGGAGGACCGGGGTCTTCCTGGTCTGTTTGATATATATCAAATACATAGTAGCATTGCTATGCTATAAGGATACCGTATAAACCTTGGAGGTATGTATAGTGGCTACCCCGATCTAGTCTGATGTATTTCAATCTCATGAACTCTAATGGATATCTGAACTGTAGACTTCACACGAATATCAAACGAAAGGGTCAGACAGGAATATGTTGTCAAGCTTTTTTTGTTCCCCTATAAAGCGGCTGGCTACATTCAAGTACACTCTACTATACACCTGAGGTACCTGGCAGGTCCAAGACATCGACCATTCTACCATCCATTCGCCCTGTCACACCTAAGCATTTCTCCCTGGTAATGGACAAACAGCTAGTCTAAGGTTGCAAAACGATGAGCAAGCAGACAGCCTCACAGGATATCTCTTACATGTTCCTGCAGGCCTACACCCTCTACGAACATAACAACATCATCAATCTAAGATAATGTGTAGTACTTGGATAGGTTCAAGGGATTTCACCTGGGTGCCCCTGCTTTCTTAGAACACCGAAGACTAATCAAGATATCATACAAGAACTGAATCCTTACTTCCTGAAACCCCCTCTCACCAATCCGTCAAGCAGCCAAAAATCATATAAGAATAGAAGATATCAAGAGACCCAAGGAAGTTAAACCCCTGGCCCCGATATCCCTCCCTCATTCCTTTCCAATAGGAAGCACCAAACCTAAATCAAAGAGTAAGCAAAACCACCTCCATATCATCATCCCCATCCCCATCCCGATCCCCATTCTCCGCCACGATAGTATCAGTATCCGACTCTACAACATCACCCTCTTCTCCACGCTCCCTCCCAATCCCAACCCCAATCACCCTCCCTCGGAATCGCACCCCCTCCAAAAAATCCCACACCTCCCCCTCCGCAGCCAAATCCCAATCCGCCACCCACCCACGAAAACACTCCTTCAACTCCACCGGACTCCCTTCATCGAGAGTATAAAACGCCACCCGTTCCGGACTCCCCCAACACCCCGCCCCGACCGCCACCCCGCCCACCACCTGCACCCCATCGGGCACGACGACCGGCCAGCTCTCCCAGAGCAACTGCTTTCGGCGGGCAATCTCCGCGCTCACGAAACTGTCGGGAGGGTCAGTACCGGTGCACGGGTGGGGCTGGCTGTCGTCGCGCGGGTGGGCGGTGATGAGCACCAGAACTACCCCGGCGGGGGCCGCACGCTGCACGGTCAGTTCGACGTATTGCAGGGCGAGCTCGCCGGGGTTGGTGGTGCGGAGGGTGTGGGAGGTGATGCTGTAGCCGTGGGCGGGAGGGAAGAGGTGAGAGAGGCGGGTGAGCCATTGGTCGTGGCGGTTCACAGGCAAGGGCATGTTGTCTTTCCTTCGGGGGGGCGGGGGGTTGTGGCGGTTGTGTTGGTGTAGCTGGGGTGGTGTAGCTGGGGTGGTGTAGCTGGGGTTCTGGGTCGTAGTAGGCTGGGCTCGCAGAGTCAAGTCTGCCAGTCATGGAATGATAGGTTAGTGGGTTGTATCTTCGAGCTGGAGTAGGGCATCAGGTATTTATATTTGGTATATACCTGATGAA
This sequence comes from Aspergillus saccharolyticus JOP 1030-1, assembly GCF_003184585.1. NCBI lineage: Eukaryota > Fungi > Ascomycota > Eurotiomycetes > Eurotiales > Aspergillaceae > Aspergillus > Aspergillus saccharolyticus. The sequence continues at coordinate 74,675 of NW_020290659.1, read as the reverse complement.
ATTCTCTGCAGCGATGGTGGAGAGACCTGAAATAGCCCCAGTGTATCGATATGGCAATCTCCGCCAAATACTCTCCCAGATTGAGTACTGTTGTGAATGGAGACGTGCGCATCAACTCCCCGAAAACCACCCTCTCCCAGGTTGGGATGGTTTGGTGGATGTAGAATACCGGGGACGATACGAGTGCAACTTCCGTGGGATACTCTGTCTAGCCTGGAGTCGCTGGAATGAGTTCTTCTCACGCGTGGACTTCGTCAACGGATAACTCCCGCGAATGCATCGTTCTTCGGTGAAGATAATGCATTGAAGTCCCTGGTGCGGAACTTATCGGTAAAAACTTCGATGATACCAAAGTACACAAAGCATAAGTCGACAACAGATCAAGCATCCAGCTTCGCATCACGCTCTTAGAACAGAACAAAGAAGCACATGTACACTCTCAGTATATATACAACAGACTTGCGGATTACCTCGCAAACTCAAGAATCCCAAAAGGATCTACACCTCGTAGCAGCATCGCACCATGTCCCAAGTAACACCAATCGAACCAACTTACTTGGACTCCCCCGCCGAATGGATCAAGATTATCGCCGAGATAGTCTACCCCCCCAAAGAGCCATGCAACTGGAGCGTCCAACTGTCCACCAAAACAGCCCCGGACCACGGCCTCTGCGACATGATCACCGTGGCTAACAGCCGTCGCGTCGTGCTGATCATCGCGACCGGGCAGGACCTCTTCGTCCCTCCGCTTGAGGAAGATAACCTGGTGCAGAATCGACGCTTCCAATGCATGCAGAAGGAGTGGCGGGAGCACTACCAGGCCAACGTCCCCATCTTCGGCGGCTGGCTCGTCGCCGGCTATATGAGGTTCATGAGGTCCGTAGACCATATATGCCCACACCACGGGTACTTCCAATCCAGTCGTGATGACGATTCGATGGCCTGGAAAAGACTCAAGGGAGAATTGGCAGCGTGCGGTCACCGCGAGCTGCCTATAACCCTGGGTGATCCACAGCACCGGGACGGAGATTATAGACTCTGGGTTGATTTGGACAAGGCGAGGTTCGCCGAGATCCTGCTGGGGGTCCGCCGCTTTGGCGGGGGGCAGCGCTGCCGCCGACTGGTGGATCGGCTGTACTCGAAGCTGGGGCTTCGACGTGCGGAGTGGGAGGGTGAAGGGCTGACCGTCAAGAGGGCTGGGAGCGAATGAGTTTCGATGGGGACTGGAGTCCAGCTGTAGTTGACATTCCTTGAATAATCTACAGTTGAAGATTGAATATTATTTTGATTAAGCTTCTTGTAGCGTAATTCCACATCCTGATCGAGGGACAGTCGGATGACTGTTCATTCCGTTTTCTTGTCTGCGAGATCGGCCTCCTCGGTGAACCTCAATCGCTTGCCATACACCCACTTCGAGCGGCCCAGGAGGGTGCCTGCGGCAAAGCCCATGTATGCGCCGGCCAGGATAGTAATGGGGAAAGCTTGCCACGGCCGGTCCCTGCATAATCATTAGCATGACTCGACCCAAACATCTCCAAACACGCGATCGAGTTAGAAAACAGATCACTCACCAATCCAAAGGAATAGGCACCGCCCCCAACCAAGCCCCCACGCAAGTTCCTAACGCCGCACCCCATACGGCATCAGCCGGCCGGCTGGCGCCCCAGACCTCACTCCAAACAGTCCCGTCAACACCATGAACATAAACCAGGGGCAGAGTCGTCAGAAGAGCCATGTGGGCCGCGCAGAGGGCCGTCTGGGCATGATGCGTGGTGAACGGCGCGCCGAAAAGGACTAGGAGGATGGCGAGCACCGGGGTCGCCAAGAGGGCAGTCAGGATGAGAGCGAGAACAGAAGGCTAGAAATGATTACCAATTAGCGTAACGCCCATCCAGTATATGACCCAGCTATAGTGGAAATGGGGAAGCTTGGGAAAGCTGCACTTACAATCACTTTACCCCCCAAGCCACCCAGAAGCCCACCCCCAAGACCAGCACCAGCACCGCTTCCACCGCTACCTCCCTTGCGACGCGCGGGACGTCCCGGGCGAAGAATGATATTGCTCGTGCTGCCCGCGGTCGAGCTGGAGGTGCCGCTGTTGCCCGTGGCCTCAAGCGATCCTACAGCCGGGGGAAGACAGATGATTGCGAACACAACCTGACTCGCGGCCAGAAACGGAATCGCGTTCAACATCTCCGAGACGGGATCGTGGACAAGGTGAGGAAAACGAATGGTGAATCCGAGAAGCACCGCAGCAGGATGAGCGAAGGAATAAATGCGCGCGAGTTGCGAGGGGAGAATGCGAATCGGGGGAACCGACTTGAGGACCGGAGGGGCCCCGCTGCTGCTAGACATGGTTCCGGTCACAGTAGGAGAGGGAGGAGAGGAGACCATCTTGACACCAAATACCGAGCGAACACTTATCAACACGGGGCGGGGTGAGCTCGAGAAGTTGAAGCTGGGAGAAGGAGGAAAGCCGGAGAAGGCGGAAGGCGGAAGGCGGAAAGCGAAGGAAAAACTTAATGCCTGAGGTGTCCATCCCCTATTCTCCGCACACACCACCCACACTACAGTACATTTATACAACAAACCACTTTCTGCACGTCTAGATCGCGTTTATTCAGCGCTACTCCTCCAGAACTAATCAATACATACATCAGTCATGACCCATAAAGCATATCAGGCGCAGCGGCCCAATTATGGCAACACATCCTCCGAACATCCTCGTACATAGTATCGCGTCCATCAAAGGACATCTCGTCATCCATCCAAAACCGGACATAACAAATGAAATAGTACAGAAAATCTATGACGGTACACTAGGTCCCGATCCTGACTCAACCTTCTCTTCCTCGACCGTCTCCAAAGGCTCAACAGCAGACGCTGTGACAGTCTCCGCGGAGTCTGTTGGGACATCCGTAGAAGGCATTTTTGGTACATTAAATTCGGAACTGGCCACTGTAGGCTTAAGAGGCTCAGTAGCGGACTCAGTAGTAGGCTCAGTGCTAGGCTCAGCGCTGAGCTCAGTGCTTGGCTGGATGCTGGGCTCAATACTTGGTACAGCACTTGGTTCAGTACTTGGCTCTGTATTAAGCGCAGTAGCAGGCTCAGTGCTCGACTCAGTGCTCGGCTCAGTGCTCGGCTCAGTACTGGGTTCAGTGGGAATCGTCTCAGAAGCGACTGCTGGCACATCAGAAACGGCAGGACCAGCCAATGCAGCAGCCGTCATAACTGGACTCTCAGGCATATGAGGTTCTTCGGGGATCGGCGGTGGGAGCCCGGCTCCAGGCAAAGGCGACACTGGAGAACCGACGGCTGCATCCTTGGGTTGACTAGTCGCATCGATCGGCGCAGGCCGATGTCGCACGTCTGTAGCTGAAGGCGAGAGTGGTTGAGTTGGCACAACATGATCCGCATCGTTCACCGGGCTGCGCGTCCGATCACGCTCCGTAGACTCCTTGACACCGTCGCGCACCTGCGCAACCTTGGCTTTGAATTTCCCAAATAGACTGCGCTTCTCCGGCTCCGATGCCAACGAGGCTTCCCGCGAGCCTCCGGGGTTGCTGACCTCGGCGTCTAGACTCAGGGGTTGATAGCTCGGGTCGTTGGCAAACTGCTGCATGTCAGACGGAGAGCTCCGGCTAGCATGGTGCCAGCTACCGATCGAGCTAGTGCTGCGGTCTGCGCCAGGGTTCGACGCCATGAGCGGGGGCGAAGCCAGCCCCAGACCGATCTGCTCGTTGCTGCGCTTGGCTGACCGTGGAAATCGCCAGCTACGGCGGTGTTCCTTGCGTTCTGCGCGCGCGGAGTCTTCCGCCGCATCGACGTCCGAGTAGTCCGTGAACGACGACCGAGAGTTCATCGATGGGGTGCGAGATCCGTAGGGTCGGAGCGAAGTGTCGCCCATCTGGCTGCCCTCAATCTGCGAAGCCTGCTTCTCGGGCCGACCTTCTCGCGGTGGGCTCAGTTCATCGGAACTAGTGGTTTGGGGAGGACGGGGAGTTGCGCCGCCCACCTCGTTGCCAGCATCCGTCGACCGGGGCCCATGCAGGATCGCTGCCAAACCAGGCTCGGATGTCGCCGCTTGCAGGGAATGCGAGGAGCTGTGCGCGCTTTCGCTGGCGCTGCCGGGAATTCGCTTCTTCTTCAACCGATTCGGCTGCCGAGGTTCCCGTCCTTCGCCGCTCGGCGGTGGTGACTTAGAGAAGAGGCTCGACAGCTTGCGCTCGCGCGTCGGAGTTACTACTGCGGGTGGTGGAGACACTGCTCGCGCAGCAGGAGGTAGGCCTTCGTGCAATACCGGTCGCTCTGTGACTGGTTTTAGTGGCACGGGCTTTTCGGTTGCCGTCGGCCCGTTCTCAGCATTCGCCCGGGGAATCGGCCCATGTGTCGAGGAGTGTACGTAGACAATCCCGACCCCGGTGCCTGTCGAGGGAGGGGGTGGCGATTGAGGATCATGTGGCTGTGGGGGAACTGGTTGCTCCGGTACTGATGGCACAGGAGCCGATTGCACGGGAGGGCGCCCAGGCATTAGCTGCGCAGGGATAGGCGGCCGAGGTGCGGGCGGTACTTGGCTGGGTGGTGCAACAGGGGAGGGCTGACCGTTGGTGATGGCGCTATTATTAGTGGGTGATTGGATAATGGTACTCGAGGTACTGGACAGGGCTTTGTCCTCCTCCACTGTTGGTGGCGCACGGCTGGACGATCGGGAATGTTGCGCGGAGGTACGATTCGGCGAGTTCAAGCCGGTCGACTCAGCGACCCGACCATAGCGGTGTGCAGGAATGGCTGGGGACATCTTCGATGGTAAGGTGTTGCTGCGGTGCACACCGGCTGCGCTCATCGAGGGCGGCGTGGCCGGGCTGGCGTTGTTGGAGTTGCGCGAATTCCGCGATGAGACGGACACATTCCTGCGAAGGCTTTCATACTTTCGGAAGCTCTCTCCGCCTCCACTGGCGCTCGACACCGAGCGTCGGATGTTGGTGGAATGAGTAGTGGGCCGGCGCGTCACGCCCCCTTCGACCTCCTTGAGCGTCTGCTCATCAGCGGCCGTCCCGTTCATTCCGAACAGGAAATGGTCCTGGTTTTCGATCAGGAAAATCAGCACATCCTGGCTCAGCTTGTATTCGTCCGGCGACATGTCGTGTTGAGGGTGCGACAGGAGCCCGGGCTGGAAAATGGCGGACAGATTGGCCGAGGTCATCCGGTTCTGGTCCGATTTCGACGCGAACACAGCCAGCAGATCCAAAATGTAGAGTAACAGTTGCTTGTTCAGAGGGGGCAGCTCGCGGATGAGCTGCTGGTACGCCGCAACGGCCTTCGCATGATCGAATGCCGCTGATTCATTGGCTAGCGCATTGTTCTCTATTTGTTCCTGGACTTGTCTTTGATAGGTGCGGAGTGGCTCGCGGAAACGTTCGTAGAAGTCCAAGGGGACGATAGGCTCGGGCAGCTGGTTCAGATAGCGTCGTAGCACGTTGGCAGCATCGTGCACTGTGTACCCCGTCCAATCGAGACCTTTGCCATACCGTTCGGGGGAATCAAAGACTTCCTGCAAGTCTTTGATGCGTTTCGCGGATCCACTGAGACGGAAGATGCCCTCAACATCCGTCGCTAAATCCTTGATCAGCTTGTGACTGACTCCAATAGGTGAAGAGCAAGAACCACTTACCTTTCTCCTTCAAAAACACGCCGCATTTGGCTACCACAATAGGCACGTAGCCGTAGATGAAGCTCTCTCCATTGTCGTTGGTCAGCGAAATGGCGACGTTGGCGTACTTGATGCTGACGTTGAGTGGGACGCCAAAGATGCCCTGAGGTTTCTCTGTAGATACATGATCAGCGCATCTGGACCCGCCGTTGACTGAAAAGCATGGGAACAGGCAGTCGGACTCTGTCCGGTGCTAAAGGAGCAGACCGGGCCTGGCCCGGATGCGAGTCATGGTGTCTCCCAGCAGTGACGCAGATCAACAGCTGATGACCGCATTGCATCCGACACCCGCTTCGGACTGCCACTCCCGAGCTTCAGATTGTTCCTCCACGCAGACATACCTTTCGGTTCCTCCTTGCGAGTGTTTCTTTTGAACTGCCTCCACCAGGAAGCCAAATCCCGTTTCGAAGGCGGCGAGGTTGCGATGACGTCTGGCTGGGCAGTCGGGGGCGGAAGTGGGTGCAGCGGCTCCACGCCGGCGTGCGATTTGCCCGTAACCATCGTGAGAAGGGAATGCGCGACAGAGAGGGAGGATCGGGGGACGAAATGCGACACTGGCGGCAATGAAGTAGAGAAAGCAGCGACGAGACTAGACCCAGCTGGAGAAAACCCGAGGCTGCTGTCACCGCCCTGGCGTTGGCGCAAGAAATTCCGGGGCTGGGAGGCGTGATCCCAAAATAGCACGAGGGCTAGTCAGGCAGCGGGTTTAGGTGCCGCGCCGTCGGGGGGAACAGCGTGCAATGGGAGGTAGAACCCGGGGAAATTTGCTTAGGAGTGTCTCGAACGGTGTATGGCGATCGAGGGGAGAGGGGACGACAGGAACGGAGGGAGCAGGTAAGAAGATGGAGAAAGGAAAAAGAAAGAGAAGAATTCAGGAGGAAAGCCAGCAAAAGAAAGAAGAAAGGGAGACGGAACAGACAGGGATGGTTGACGGGCGGGCGGGATGAAGGGGGAGCCAGAGCGTCAGGTAGTAAAGTAGTAGTAGTAAGTCAGAGGGAAGCCACAAAAAGCGATTTAATCAAACTGGCGATAGGCACGGGGACGAAAGAGCTGCACAACCCTGTCACGTATAAGGAAACGTAGTGGTTGTCGATGGAGGGATTTCTGGTAATTTTTTTTTTTTTTCTCTTTTTTTTTTTTTTTTTTTTTACCCTTCCCTTCCAAGTATGCGAAGGAAGATAGAGAGGAAGGTAGACAGAAAGGAGGGAGTGAGTGTGCTTGGTGATAGACAGTTGAAGAAGAGAGGACGTTCTTGTCGTCGTCGTCAGTTGTGCACACACCCACACTCACTCACACAGTCACTCGCTCGCTCGTTCCCAGTCACTTAACAGACCACGCACACAGAATCCACTTGGATAGTGGACTGACAGAGAAAGGGCTGACTTTTGGACCCTCCGACAGGGTGCGAAGGAGGTGTGCGTGCTGGTCGATCCGGGGATGAAGAGCCAATGACCATCATCGACAGAAGGGAATGGGGGGGGCAAACGGAGGTAGGAGAGTGGCCCAGAAGAGATCGTCGAGTGAAAGACTCAAAGTCTGGTGCTGCTGCTGGTACTGGTGACTGGACTGAACTAACTGAATGTGAAGGATTGATGGGGAAGGGGATTGATTAATGATTGATGGGCATCAGTCGATTGATGGGTAATAATAATTATTTGGAGGGCGGCAGGACCGGAGGTAGAGAGCGAAGGAGATTTGACAGCATAGAGAGGGAAAAAGGATGGGGAACAATAATACTCAAGAACCAGTCATCGATTGCTATGAAAGCCCGGCCCCCCTCTTTAGCACTCTCGATCACCTATCGGATTTGAGGTATGTAAATTGAAGAAAGGATGTGATGGGATAAAGTGTATGGGAGACGACGGATGAATGAGGGAGGTATAGGGAGATTAATTAGTGAAATTGAGGACTTGTACATGTACATAGACATATAGCACTGCACCATCAACTCACGCGGGAGGATAACGATTAAATGTCAATAATTCTCCATCTTAATAATCTTCCGGAGTGGTGCATCCAAAAGATGTCGATGATTATCATTTGAACCCACTTCGGATGGATGTCTCCTCGAACCAGTTCCAGGGATCCAGGGTTTCTGGCACGAAACGACAGAAGGGGAGAAGGGAACAGAAGGGCCCTGTTCCCTTTTTTTTTTTTTTTTTTTCCTTCTTCAATTCTTTTTTTTTTCCCGCCATGATCTGACGGTTCTGGCCCTGGATCTAGTCGGATTACTAGGCGGTTCTTCAACTTCATTCCGTTACGACGGTTGGATCAATCTCTGCTAAGTTGCTAACTACTGCAGATCGAGCCACTAACAAGAGGCCCAACAAAGTGAGACATTCAGTCCACCTAAACTACTAGTCCACTACGTAGTAGTACTAGGCTCCCTATGGCCTATTGAGTCTAGTCTACGGAGACGTGGTGAAGAAAATAACACCAAATCTCGATTGCTGACTGATGAGTGCGAGTCACGACAAGCAAGAATGATGATGACCAACTGTTCGTTGGTTGTGAAACCAGCTGGCCAGGATGATACATTTCTCGGTAAGAGCCACGCAAGAATCTTCGTTCTCTCCTTCTCCTGTCCTCTCCCAGACCCTCCAGGAAGGGTGTGGTCTAAAAATAATGGATGACCCAGGATCGTGGTGCCTGTCGGCTCTCTGTCAGCAGATTGCAACCTTTTACACAGTAACTAGAAGTAGGAGTACTCCGCACGGAGTACCTGGATTGATTCTTAGTGCAGCCCCTCCACCGAAGCAGAAACCGACCACTCCATGACGATTGAACCCTCCCGCGGTTCACCCGATCAGCAACTTGGCTTACTGTGTATGCCTTATGGAGTATGTGGCTATCATCCTGGGTTGGTGGATAACAATGAGATCTTCTGATTCTCTTTCTTCATTGTCTGGTCATGCCGTTGCCGATCCCAGGAATGGTCAAGGGCACGCACGGATTGTACTGTAGACCTGGGGGAGAAAGGGGAGCGAAAAGATTGGGTCGATTGGAAGGTAGAGTTGTTCACGGGGGCAGGGGAAGAGGAATCATTGCCTTTCACTCCCTGGCCAATTTTCCAGCACTCCAGCAGTCGCAGTCGACCGTCATCCAGATCCCAGGGTGGTGGATGAAGCTAGCCATGGTTCTTAGCCAGCCAGACAGATGGAGGGGGGTGCTTTTTTTAACTCTCAATCTTTTGCGGGTGGCCTCGTCTCGTCTCTTTCGTGTCGCCCGCCTCGGCTCCTGCTCCATCGCGAGCACAACCGACGGGACCGAGAGAATCCGGACACGAATGAGTCAGCCATTATATCATGTGACTCTTCCTTTCTTTTCCTGCCGATGACGACACGTGATCTTTGCTCCTGTGATCGCACGTGACAATCGCAGAGCCTGCGGTCCGCTGTGAAGCTCCGGAGCTGGTCGTCATCGAGAATTATCGACAGTTGCTGTGTGTATATCATAATTTCCATCACCTCTCTCCCATTTTACACCAAATATTATCACTATGGAAGGGTATGTGCAATGCATCGTCCATCTCCACCTGCCATAATCGCCGCCCCGCCAGATCTTTGCTAACCAGCCTAGACTCAATGCCTCGGAACAACGCGAGCTCGCTGCCCGTATGGAGAGAAAGCAGATGAAGGAATTCATGACCGTACGTGCCGCTTCGCCGCAAAGCAAAATCAATTTGTCTCGAGATCTCTTTGCCATTCAATGACGATATCTACCACTGCCCATCCTCCCTTGATTCTTAGCTGCCACTGCATACGCACTAACACTTCCGGAATTTCAGATGTACACCAAGCTCGTGCAGAAGTGCTTCGACGACTGTGTCAATGACTTCACCACCAAGTCCCTGATCAACCGGGAGGAGAGCTGCGTGATGCGCTGCGTCGACAAGTACATGAAGAGCTCGGCCCGATTGAACGAGCGCTTCCAGGAACAGAACGCGGCCATGATGCAGCAGGGCCAAATGCCGGGTCGGTAAAGCCGGTTCTTGTACGCTCTTGTCTTGCTGGGTAGTTCTTGCATTCGGTTTGGCGAACTCTGTATAAAATCTTAGATTCAATGACGAGCTTCCTGGTTTGGAAGATGGATATGCTTGGACTCTCGATGTGATGACTGCTCTAGATGGCGCGGACTATAACTCCTTGTAGGTCTCCTAGGCCCGCGGCGCGCTCTCATCAGGCTTGACTGGATAATCTGAAGGATGCTGTAGAATAATCGCTTCTGTGGAGATTGCCGCGGACTGACAGTAGACTGATCTTGACAAACGGGGCTGTCGGGAATACCTGATAAGACACCAAGGGCGAAGAAGGTTATCTGGAAAAGAACAGACTTGATTCTCTCTATTCAGAGTCTTACGTAGGTGGATCTCATCTCTAACGCTACCGTGCGAGTCCATGCATAAGTCCTTCATTTGCAGTCTACAATCCTCGGAAATTGTTTGATGCGCAAGTGCTGGGCATCATTCTGTCGGACAGTGTTTGTACATTGGTTCGGATCCTCGACCTCGTACCTACCTCACCAGTTTGGGAATGTCTCGAAGTCTTAGATCGCAAGGACCATAAGGAGACGCGTCACGGATTCCTACCTCGCATCCAGCCTCGACACTGCATTTCAGGTGAATCCAACATACTGCCCCCCCCAAATAAGTAAGCGGTGGAGAGCCGACATCGGGTGACGGGAGCGACCTTTCGCGTTTGGAGTGGGAGGGCAGGCCCAGCAGATAATTGTTTGGGCGTAGTGTGAATACGCGTGTCACATCTTATGAACAAGTACTCCGTAGAATGGAGATATCTCTCCAAATCTGGAGATAGGCCGACTATTCCCGCCGATGATCTGATCTTTTGTCGATAGTGAAGCACCGGGCAGACGCCAAGCAGCCGGAAACTATTGCCCTTTCTGTGGGTGTGCGCTAAGATGATAAGAGCAGCGAATTGGGAAGGAGGTGGGGACGGAGGCCGGGTTGGTCTGGTTTGGTTGGCGGCTTGTTTGCATAGTTTTGCATAGTTTGACAGTCATGACTAATTCCGAGCAACAGAATGATTTGATGAAGTGATGCGGAGAGATGAGGGGCAGGAGGCAGACAGCAGCTGTCTGTCTGTATACTTACTTACAGCCCAGTTCACTTACTGTATCTAAGGTATTCATCATTCTACGCACGCCTCGGATTGCCATCCGAAGTCTTGCTCTCTTGTTTTGTACTTACTGCACTGAATCATCACACCCCCCCCCCCAACTAGAAATTGCCCCTCACCATATTTCTCCTCTCTTTCCTCATTGCTTCCCCCCTCCCCCTCATCGGCAAAACTCCACTTCTCTTTGTCCAATTCGAGCAATTTATTCCCGCCCGAACCACTCACTCTCCGTACTTTCCACCACTTTCTTTTCATCTTCCATCATCTCTCTTCTCTTCTTATATCTCGCTCCATCTGCCTTCCCCTGGCTCTGTTTCAGCTACCATCTTTAATCATATACCCATCATCACAATGGCCGACACCGTAGGAAAGGTGGGCTAGCCCTCCCATAGCTTGATGTCATCCATGTTCTTTGCTAATTCTTTCTAGACCATCACCTGCAAGGTGGGCATCTCTTTGACCTGATCACAGTACCACCCAATTGATCTAATACCATCTAGGCTGCCGTCGCCTGGGGCGCCGGAGAGCCTCTCTCCATCGAGGACATTGAGGTCGCACCTCCCAAGGCCCATGAGGTCCGCATCCAGATCCACCACACCGGTGTCTGCCACACAGGTGCGTCACGGTATATGCGTTGCAGGGTTCATTCCAGCTGACACCGTCAGATGCCTACACGCTCTCTGGAAAGGACCCCGAGGGTGCTTTCCCCGTCGTCCTCGGTCACGAGGGTGCCGGTATCGTCGAGTCCGTCGGCGAGGGCGTCACCTCCGTGAAGCCCGGTGACTATGTCATCGCACTGTAGTAAGTGTTTTTTCCCCTCCATTGTTCAGTGAACTTGCAGCAGTAACTGATCGGTCAGCACCCCCGAATGCCGGGAGTGCAAGTTCTGCAAGTCCGGCAAGACCAACCTCTGCGGCAAGATCCGCGCCACGCAGGGCAAGGGTGTCATGCCCGACGGCACCTCCCGCTTCAAGGCGCGCGGCAAGGATCTCCTGCACTTCATGGGCACCTCAACCTTCTCGCAGTACACGGTGGTGGCCGACATCTCGGTGGTGGCAGTGACCCCCAAGATCCCCACGGATCGGTCCTGTCTGCTGGGCTGCGGTATTACCACGGGCTACGGTGCCGCCGTGGAGACGGCCAAGGTCGAGGAGGGTTCCAACATCGCCGTCTTCGGTGCGGGCTGCGTGGGTCTGTCCGTCATCCAGGGTGCGGTCAAGAACAAGGCCGGCAAGATCATTGTTGTCGATGTCAACGACGGCAAGGAGGCGTGGGCCCGCAAGTTCGGCGCCACCGACTTCGTCAACCCCACCAAGCTCAGCGGCAAGACGATCCAGGAGCAGCTGATCGACATGACCGACGGCGGTTGCGACTACACCTTCGACTGCACGGGCAACGTGGGCGTGATGCGGGCGGCTCTGGAGGCGTGCCACAAGGGATGGGGACAGAGCATTGTCATCGGTGTTGCTGCTGCTGGCCAGGAGATTTCGACCCGCCGTAAGTTTTTGCGCCTGAGATATGGGGGTCTTGAGTCTATACTAACTTCGTGCAGCATTCCAGCTGGTTACCGGCCGTGTGTGGAAGGGATGTGCCTTTGGTGGTATCAAAGGCCGCACGCAGCTGCCTGGCCTGGTTGACGACTATTTGAACGGCCAGCTGAAGGTGGACGAGTTCATTACGCACCGGGAGAAGTTGGCGGACATCAACACTGCGTTTGAGCAGATGAAGCAGGGTGATTGTGTGCGTTGTGTGGTTGATATGTCTTAAACTTGTTTGAAAATTGTGAGGAGTACATGTGCAATATGACTGACTGATACCACGAGCGCAAGATATGAACTGTTCGATAGTGTAGTATCTGTAAGGAGTCTCAGGGACTGCAAGATTTAAATCGAGTTCGCAGTGTAGTACATATAGGTGTAATGGGAGTCTCTCAAGGTCCTCACCCCCCATTGGGGACCTGGTGGCTGATTTCGTCCGCGTCGATCACTGAACATCATCATGTTGTGTATAAGCTTGCCATTCTAGCATCGCCACATCACACCATCTCGACCGGAGAATTAAATGCATCAAGGAGCTACAAACCCCGCCGCTATCTTTCTGCTATCTCATTCCCCACATCAGATACCAGGGAGGTACAGATAACACAGAGACAGATACAGATACAGCCCAAAACGCGGCCAACTTCCGAGCTGTCTGCCACCCCCTCCGACCTCCACAGCCAGCTTCAACCCCTCAATCAATTACTTTCTGAGGGGTAGTAGTAAAGCGGATCGCATTCGGTGCCAGAAGTACCTCCGAGAACGGAGTCACCTACCGAGCAGGCTAGGTATATAACCACGAGGGAGCACAACCACCTCGCCCCCCAACAGCGATACAACATCATTGAACTTCAGAAAGGACAACAACACCAATCCTCACCCATCCCTATACTTATGCCTTTAAGTTACGTACCCAAGCTCATCACAAATAAACCTCATAAACAAAAATGACCACCTCAACCGAAATCCCCCTCCCCACCCCCTTCAACGCCATCCCCCGCTTGGACCTCACCCTGGGTCCCTCCCCGATCCACCCCCTCCCCCGCATCAGCGCCGACCTCACCACCGCCTCCAACCCGGTGAGTATCTACGCCAAACGGGACGACCTCTCCTCGCACCTGGCGTATGGGGGGAACAAAACCCGCAAACTGGAGTACATTCTCGCGCCGGCGGTGACGCCTCCCAGTGCCAGCGATGCCCAATCGCCCCCACTACCCGTACTATCCAACAACCACCACCACCCGCGGGCCTCAGAATGGGAAAAGGCCACCACTTTAATCTCCATCGGCGGGCTGCAATCCAACCACACGCGGCAAGTCGCCGCGTGCGCCGCCCACCTGGGGCTCAAATGCCGCCTGATCCAAGAGAACTGGGTCCCGGATTATACCGCCCACTCGCCGCAGTACGATAAAGTGGGGAACCTGCAGCTCTCGCGACTGCTGGGGGCGGATGTGCGGATCCATCTGCCGACGGAATTCGGGATTGGGCATAAGGAGACACTCCGGAACCTGGAGCAGGAGTGTCGGGAGATGGGGGAGGTGCCGTATTATATCCCGGCGGGGGGCTCGGATCATCCGCTGGGAGGGTTGGGGTTTGCGCGGTGGGCGTTTGAGGTCCGGGCGCAGGAGGAGACCCTCGGAAAGAAATTTGGGACGGTGGTGGTGTGTGCGGTGACGGGGGGCACGTTGGGGGGCATGGTCGCTGGGTTCAAGTTGTTGAAGAGGTTGTATCCGGAGGATGAGCATGAGCAGAAACGAGCAGTGGTGGGGATTGATGCTAGTGCGAAGCCGAAGGAGACGAAGGAGCAGGTGCTGCGCATTGCGAGGGTGACTGCCGCACAGATCGGTCTCGCCCCCGAGGATATTACCGAAGACGATGTCTGTCTCGTCGAGGACTATCATGCCGGCGTGTACGGCGTCCCCGACAAGCAGACCTGGGAGGCCATCGAGTATGCCGCCCGCATGGAGGCCTTCATCACCGACCCCGTCTACGAGGGTAAGAGTTTCGCCGGCATGGTCGATTTGATCCGCAAGGGCAAGATCACCGGCAATGTGCTGTATGCCCATCTTGGAGGGCAGTTGGCTTTGAATGCCTACACTGATGTCGGCGAGCGGAAGGAGTGATTGGATCAATGTGCTGTGCTATGCAAAGTGATGGGGTAACTTATGACATTTACAGAGAGCAATCCAATGCAATGTGTATCAATGTACGTATCAATGTATTAAGGAGTGACTAAAGTTGGTTCCAATGATAATAAATGCAGGCACAGCTACAAAAGCTTGTGCTCCAGGGTCATCTCCGACTCGGGCTGCAGGCCCACACAAGCACGGAAGATGTTGGTCAGCGCGTTGCGCTGCTTAGCCAGCGAGTTGACCACGGGGGTGCCAGGAGGAGTCAAGGGCGCCTTGAGCATGTAGCTCAGCACGCTCAGAACGCTGTGGAACCCACGGTACTCCTCAGCCTCGTCCGCCTTCCAGCTGATACGAGTCATCATCTCCGCCACCAAGACCAGGTCAATAATCAAGGGAGAGGCCAAGAGCGAGTCCTCGCAGATGTTGAACAGACTGATCGTCTGGTGTCCTCCCATGAAGATCTCGGCATAGTACTCGTCCAACGCACGCTTGTTGTCTCCAACAGCCGGCATGTACTTGATCACAACGGTGTGGTCCGGGTGCTCATCCTCCGCATACAGAATCTTGTTGGCAGCAACCATGTCGTCCACCACGTTCGACTTGGAGATCTCCTTGGAGCGGAACTGCTTCTGCGAGCTCAGGTTCTTGCCGTCGTTGTTGCCCAGGTGGTTGTAACTGGCAATCGAGGTGAGCTTGATACCCGCATTGATCAAGAAGTCCACCAGGGCGCTCTTCATCTTGGTCTGGCCGGACTTGAAGTCGTCACCGCCAATGAAGGCTCCGTACTTCTCAGCCAGCTGAAGGGCTCCAGGAACAAAGGTGTTCTGAGGAGAACCGTTGATGAAAGGAACGTTGTCTAAGATACAGGCCACAGCAAAGACAGTGGAAGGAGAGACCTCAAGGTGTCCATCCTTGATGGCCGCCAGCAAGTTGTCGGCGGTGTCGTTGACGCCTGGCACAATGTCGGCGTACCGCTCAGTGTTGGCAGTCCACATGACCACGACCTTGTCGAGACCGTTCTGCGCCTTGAACTCACGCATGTCCTTCTGGATCTGTTCAACATGAGCCCAGCAGGCCTTGGATCCCTCCAGCACGTTGTCCGCCCGGTCTTCCTGGTTGGCAGCAATGAAATCCGGGTAGTAGATGCTGGGCAGGGGCTTCATCTCGGCCATCTCCTTGCGCACCAGCTGCTTGAGACTAGGCTCGAGAACCTGAGCACGATCCATGGCATCCGCCAGGTTCATGCTGCTGATGTCCCAACCACCCACCACCAGGTCATTGGGGTGCACCATGGGCAGCATGTCGTGGAAAGGGATGTTGATCTCCTCGCCAGTCTTGGCGTCAGTGCCCAGCTTGATGGTAGAACTCATCACCACAGACCCATAGTAGTTGGAGGCACGCATGCCCTCGCGAGTCTCCCAGCTGAGCCCACGGCGGTTGGCAATGAGACCAGCAGTGACGGTGGAGCCATTGTTTCCACCCCAGCCGACCATCATGACACCAACCTTGCCCACCTTGCGGTCGACCTTGAAGTGGTAGTTGGTAGCTTTGGGAGTAGCCACAAGCTTGTTGTCGGGCGAGCGGGTGACCTCGGTGGTGTGGTACACATACTGACTTTTGATCTCGGAATCGGTGTACACCACACTGGGCGAGTTAACGGTAAACAAAGGAGCGGCACGAGCAGACCCGTTCACGGCGCCATTGGCAACAACATCCGAACTAGCGTGGGGAGCCATTGTATTGACAGAGGATCGGAAGCGTTTCGGGAACAGAGAGTAATTAGAAATGGGCAAAGTAAGCGTTTACTGAATGTGATATGCGCAGTCCGATGCTCCACCACGGTTGGATGAGCGCCGGCCGTTGAACGGGTGGTGCCGTCTAGGAAGAAAACAGTCAGTCAGCTTTGGAAGTCATGGTAGAGGAGAATTTGTGTGGAGGGAAGGTCCAATTGCTGTTCCGGGCCAACACGAAGCTGCCGTTGACAGCAATCCGGGGGTGGGGCGCGGGCACTCACGAGTTAAGAAGTGTGGAGAAAATTTTGACGGTGTTATGAGATCACGCCTCGGGGAGAGTGTGATCGAGAGGGATTTGGCTTGAGAGGTTAAATTTACGAACGAAAACTTGGAAGATTGACTGTTGGGTGTGAAAGAGAAAGAAAGAAGTAGGAAGAGGAAGCTGGGGGGAAGTTGCGCTGGGCTCCTTAAATGTACGGAACAGCTCGGCTCCCAGTCTCCCGCCGCTGGGACAAGAGCGCGCAGTCCGCAATCGTCCGCCTCGTCCCAACTGGAAGTGAGTTTGGGGAAGCGACCCTCACACCCACTTCTTGCGCACGCTAGTCCAGCATAGCCATCTTAATTAGTTTTCTCCGAACGAGTCTTGATGTGCTGGCCCTGGAGAATTGCCTCCCCAAGATTGCGGTGAGCCCGAGAGACAGTTGTCCATCTGGATTGTGCTGAAGTCGGGTTGTGGATTGCATGGTTCGAAATGGTACGATTTATGCATTACCTACCTTTAGTACGGAGTACTTACTGACTGATACACATACTCATAGATGTGCCTACACGTGTTCCTTAGCCATGAGTTTCACTCCACCGTGTTTCCCCTGACTTTCAAAGTCACCAACCACTGGACAGTGGACTCGCGCTTATTCCCACCGAGGCAGTGGGCCGTGGGTTCAACTGGCAGGTACCCGTGGGGCTCCGCTTCGCCGACGGTTCATTGACATGAGAAGTGGACATTATGAACCTCCTAGAGACCTGCATTTGAGATCCCTGGAGATCATGCAATTCAGACTTCAGTAACGTGTGAGATCCCGACTGAGCTCAGAGCTACCGAGCAATCCTGCTGCAGACGAGTCACACTGGGAAGAGAGAAGACTGAATGTTGCGGTGAGGAACGGCAAAGCTCGGCAGAAATTCCATGGTTGCGAACTCGGCCCCTGAATTTATGCGTCACTAACGCTGTTTGCGGAGGCTACGGAGGGCTCTGCACCTCGCTTAACAGCTTGGAGGCTGGCACCACCCACGCAGAATAGTGCTGCCTGCCTTGGAGTTCTTGGGACACGACGAGTGTACGTACACCGGATGTTTACCTAGTAGTCAGTCCCTGGTAGGGTTTGTCCTGGTCATCTGCTGGTGTTGAACGAACAACAAATGGCCTGAGGAGACGATCCAGGTCAGGTGATCGTCACCCGCTGCGGACTCTCAGGCACCAAGGAATCAGTGCCTTAGGCTTCTCAAGTGCTGGTTGCGGAGAGGCTTGAATGTCAGCATCTTCCACTAGCTGGAGGAGCAGGGCTGCAGTAGTCTCAAATAGGTTTCTTCCATCGCGCATACACTGCATAGTGCATACACTGCCTTCTCACTCCTTTCCCGCCCCGGAAAGCCAGACACGGCACCGCTGTTGGCCCCCAATTGAGGCTTTTGGTTAGTCAAAGTCTGTAAATTATACGAAAGATACTATCCGCTACGCAATATCTTTACTCGTCCGTATATCAAAAATTGCAGGCTTCGCTTAGCGCGTTACATGAGACGGCATAAGCCGGAGTCCGGCTCTGGGTCCTTCGCCTGCCTGCAGGTATAGGGGTCCAGAGTTCCAGGAGTTGGATAGTCAATAGTGAGCCAGCATCTACCCGAATTGTGTGTACCAGTACACCTCACGGTCAGACATGCCAGCCACTGACAATGACATGCATTCGAATGTTCTCTGAAGCAGCATCAGAAGACCCAATTTTCAGCGTGATGTGCAATTGCCGACCGCCACAGTCATTGCTGTCGGCAGGAGCCATGGTACGGCTTGCTTGCCGCTCGATGTGGCTTCATTCCAAATCCATGTTGATCTGCGCTGGGAGACGGGATAGCAGCAGCTTCGACTGCAAGAGCGTCGGAACCAGGAACGCCCCAGTTAATGCTAGCGCAAGTTCGCTTTGTAGGCTACTTCCCGATGGTTGCCAAAGATATCTTGTGACGGCTCGCGAGACAGGCAGTTGTCTGTCACGAGGATCGACGGCGCTCGATCAAGGATTGAATTTTGTGTCTTCCCGGCTCGCTGTCTCCATCCTCGCCTCCCCTTGCTTCCAAGACGGTCGGAAATTTATGACATTTGAGATCTGCGCATGGGATCGCCTATCCTTGCGGGGTGATCTATTCTTATTCCTCTGGGGTTGGTGGTTTGTTCGTCAATGTGTCCGGACAGTTCAAGCAAGGGCATGGGATTACTCCGAAGACAACCAATATTCATCAGGAACAGAGACAATCGCACCAACCTTGAAAGATTGTCATAAGTCCCATGAGATCCCTGGAGGAACTGGTCTACTCAGTAGTAACGGAAAAGCGAGGCTCGTGCGCGCTGAAACCGATGAGCTGGTGGTCAGCAATGCAGCAGTGAGCGGGTGGAAAGAATGGGGCTAGTTGTTGCAACTTGCAACAGAGCCAAGTGGTAAGTTAGTGTAATGGATTAATGAATAATGGACCCTTTACTCTCAAACCATGGGTGTGCATAACCCCTGAGCCACGATCGGCAGAGATTGATGACCGGCTCAGGGGGGACGAATGATGCATCACTGATCAGTGTGGCCTCGAGAAAACTCAAGAATTCCCCTGGAACTATATTATATTCTTGTCCTGGGGGAGACTCGACGTTCAGGGGTAACAGACGGAGTAGAAAGAATAGATACCTCTCTAGCTAGTCAGTTACAGGTTTAAAAATATTCCATCAAACACTGAAGTAGGAAGCCGTCGAAGTGCGTACGTACTGTGAGATGCATGGATGCTACGATCCAGACCGAGCCAGAATAGCCATGGAACTTGGAAGCAGAATTGCACTACCAGCCTCACTATCCGCAGAGGACTTCGGAGTACGCACTATGCAGTACTGTGCACAGTACTTACCAGTACTGTGAAGTAGAGTCCGTGAGGATGCAATGATGGCCAATCACTACCTCCAGTATGGGGCAGGGGTTCGTGGATCTGGGCAAGGAAATCGATTGAAAAGAGGGAAAAAAAAATTAAAAATAAAGAGAGAAAAAGTAAAAACTGACACGACTTTCCTTTTTCTCCAAAGAAACCAAACCCACGGACAATAAAGACAATCCACAAACCGGGTCTAGCGGGGGGGGTTTTCCCTTAGGCTGACTGCGTCGGAACCAAATTGACCCCAAAAGAAACATACTCCGTACGGACGAGTAGTCTTAGGCTCTTAGTATTTTGGATGGGCCCTTCCCACTCGACAAACCCCCCTCCCCCCTCTCTCCCTCTTCCTTCTCTGTTGACCAGAAGGAATGGTTGGTAACAGATTTTACCTTTGATGCTTCTTTACCTCCTGCACAAGCGAACTAAAGTCCCAACGCACTCTCGAGATCATCTCCGGGATCAAGAGCCACCCGGAGTCCCTAAATCGACTTCCCTACCAATCCTCCTATCGAGAGCGCTCTCTCCGTCCGTCAGTCCGATGGTCTAACCACTTTGTGAACAAATACGTGTGCCTGCTGGTATCATAGAGCCTTGAGATCACCGCGCTCAGCATGGCGCCAAGCATGGACATGGGCCTTTTGCCCATGATTAAATGCTCCAATTGTGGAATGAGTGTTGAGATTTCCGCCATGGGGGACCATGTGTGCGCCAAAATAGAATCAGGTAGCTCCCTCTCTTTATCGAAATTGTCATTGAATTCTCTCCTAAGGTGTGACTGGTAGCTCCCCCACACTCGCCGCCGCGCCCTCCTTCGAAATCGAGCATTGGATCACCACCCAAAGCAGGCAATGCGTGGGCTGCAAGAGCCGGCAGGATGAACCCGCCACCACGCATTGACCCGTCAGTTGCCAGTATGTTGTTCCTCAAGGCCCAGCAACCAACGAAGCATCCTCTCATCAAGGACACCGCCTTTTAGATCGACCGTTCCTGCACCCGCGCAGTCCGATGGACAATAAAGATCTCCTCGTTCCCTCACCTCTCTCCACCGCAACTTCGGGAGGAGCACGCTCGCCACTGCGTCCGACGCCTCAACGTAGCCAAACATCCCCTCTACCAAGAGAGCCACAATCACCAGACTCGATCAACATGGAGACTGCGTTTGCCTCGTTCCCATTGCCTCGCTCGATGTCGGATAGACGTCCGACCGCGATTTCCGACTCGATTGCAGCCGGAAAGGTTCCTCCCCTCCCGTCCACACGACATGCAAGCAGTTTGAGTCGAGACGGTCATAATGCACCTGTTGAACTGCCGGCAGACAACGAAGTCCCACCACCTCCACTTCCCAAAGACGGCCCACCTCTACCCGGCGTGTCCCACCGGTATGGGACATCGATAGATAGCAAAAGTAGCTACAGAACTTCAGTGGCTAGCACGCGATATAGCGACCATCGAACCTCCAAACGATCGACCTCCATATCCATTCGACACCCCTCGTTTGGCAGCGTATCGCGCGAGCACCTCAAATACATTGATGAAGAGGCTCCCCCGGTGCCGGCCCCAGCACCCCAAAACTTGCTCCTTCCCGGACGACTCTCTGGAGCCGAGATCGCAGAGAAGCCGGAGGGAAGAGGTGAAATTTACAGCGGATTTGATTTCGGGATGTCAAATCGGCCGACAAGCGCCAAGGCCGAGCTTGATCACGTTGCACCTGCGTCGCTGCGAGTATCCTCTCATACGAGTCGTAGCTCTGGCAGGCTTAGTAGCAATCGCGGATCAGCTGAGCTGTTCTTCCAGAGCCCTACCCCAAGTCCTAATGAGGCACCCGTCGATTTTGAATTCCCGGATGAGCCAGCGGTGTCTCCTGCCGCTCCAGCTAACGTGGAGTATAAGGCTTTCAAAGTAGAGAGCTCGGAAGTCCCGCAGCCGACTGATGCTGAAAACCTACCGATTCCAGGTCAAGACGAAATGCAAAGAGAAGATTTCGATGCTGCAAGTGAAAGCAACACCTCTACTTCCAACTTTGCTCGGGCTCTGGGGCTTGATGTTCCGGATCCTGCAGCAGATAGCTCAATCACATCGTCAGATTCATCGCCCTCTGACACTCGCAGCGGCACCTCCCTCTCCAGTCTACCATCCGAAGCAAGCCTTTCTCGAAGGCAACCGTCAGATCCCAGTCGCCTTGATTCTGTGGTGGAGGAGCTGAAGGGCGCCCGCCGCCCGAAGGAACCCGTACTGGACGAGCCTGTCATGGAGAGCCCGATTGACCTCGAGCCTCCACGGATTACAGAGCACCTGTTCAGCCCGGATTCACCGACTGACCCTGCCATCTCTCAAGGCAGCCTATCGCTCGTTTCGGAGAAGCTGCCACGAAAGCCGGACAGTCATCAGCCGGAGAGACCCACTATGCTCCGCTCTACGACGGCGCCCGCGCCGGCCCCTCGGCCGTCCCCACGCCCTAAGGGGCCGTGTCGTGGTTGCGGTGAGATGATTGTGGGCAAGTCTGTCTCCTCGGCCGATGGCCGTCTCACCGGCCGGTACCATCGTGCCTGCTTTGTCTGCTTCCAGTGCAAGACGCCTTTCGAAACAGCCGATTTCTATGTCCTCGAAGATCGACCATTTTGTGCTCAGCATTATCATGAACGCAATGGCTCTCTCTGCGCCACATGCCATACTGGGATAGAGGGGCAATATCTTGAGACGGAAGAACGTCGCGGCCGTGGCCCAGGCGACCGTCGGAAATTCCATCCCAACTGCCTTAAATGCCGCACCTGCGGCATCGCACTCAATGGTGACTACTTTGAATGGTACGGGCAAGTTTATTGCGAGCGCGATGCTCGACAGGCAGCGGCTGCAACGATGCCTCCCCCACGAACCCCCCGCTCCCCTATGCCCATGTCTCCAATGGGACCTCCTCCCGGTCGTGGCTATCCTCCTCCTCCAGGATACGGTGGTCGCGGTCGCGGTCGACCGCCTCCTGGCCCTCGTCCTGGCTCTTCTGCGAGCCAGGCTCCTCCGGTCCCCATGCTACGCCCTCCGGGTCCCGGGGATGGGCCGTATGGAGCGATTGGGGCGCTTCCTAACTCCCGGCGATTCCCCGAACGACGCACCACCAAACTCATGATGATATGATTCCTATAACTACCCATGTGATGGACGTGATCTCCAGCAAATATTCATAATTTTTAAATCGTCCTCGCCACGAGGATGCATTCTCACCGTTATGCCTCCTTTGCTTGTTCTTCGTGCCTCCCATTTTGCCTCTTCGATGACCCTAGATTTTCTTTGCCTTATACCCTTTTTCACCATACGGCTTCAATGTGTATAGACCTTTGTGATTCTGACTCTATCGTTACTATTTCCCCACACTGCTGGCAGATTTCAATGCCAGTTTGGAATGACTATCATCGTTGTTTACCTACATATCGATATGTATCATATGGTGCCCACCTCGACATAGGGATGATTGCGGGGTTCTTTGTACAATTTTTAGATCACTTAAAGAGCATAATCTGCTCCTACGGTAGATATTTCCACGTTATGATTTAGACATGGAAACTTCTCACTCCCATTCGAAGAACTAGCTGGACTTGAAGCCAGATGGGGTAGCCTTCCCTTCGATCGATACCTACCCATGCCCACACAAGAGTAACCTGAAAGCAGCCAGAGCAGTCTGACCGCCCGGCTTCCACGGCCTTTGTTTCTGTTGAACGCGGACTCTTTCGACTCTTTCGTCCATTCCACCTTCCGTCCTGTCTGACGTGCTGCTAAGAGATCAATCAGGCTCTCATCTAGACATGGTATCTTTTTTATCGCGAGCCCAGCAGTCTCGAGGAATCCCAGTGCGCAGAGAGCATACGACTTTCGAAAATTGAAGTTACAGGTAAAGGGCATTCCGTCTTCCCTTTCTATCTTCTGGCTCTCTTGCCTAGGAACATTGTCTCCTTGCACCAAGCAATATCCTTATTGCTTTGAGAAAGACCGGAAGTAACGTACCGTATGCTCGTGTTGCTCCCCAAGTACTCCACTCGACTAAATGGTGCTCTGCAGATGGAGATCGCTCGACTGGGCACACAGCCAAGGCATGATAGCTCTTTGACTAGGGGAATCCTTCCTTATTTCCCCTGTTCTATGATCGCCTCTAGTCCTGAAACATGGTGTAGACTCTGGTTTGTTCTTCGAACAGTCAGTCCCCGTCGACAGGGGGGCACAGGAGGTGGGTCCCGAGCTCGAGGATCTGCCGCGTGCATTGGGCAGGTTCTGGAG
Organism: Aspergillus saccharolyticus JOP 1030-1; assembly: GCF_003184585.1. NCBI lineage: Eukaryota > Fungi > Ascomycota > Eurotiomycetes > Eurotiales > Aspergillaceae > Aspergillus > Aspergillus saccharolyticus. Next base: position 50,987 of record NW_020290659.1, on the reverse strand, counting down.
CGTGCTCGCATAGTAGAGTGGAAGTCATCTTCATCGAGATTCATCGAGATTGAGAGAAGCAGGGCGGCAGGTCGGTCCTGGGTTTGCGGCCTCCGTCTGTTGCCAGTGGAGCTTTGCAGGCAAAACCTTCCTTTTGATTATTATTTTCAGGTAGTAATATCTAAATATCTATATACTTCTGGCTCGACGATGGACCGCGATCTGCGTATGTATCGATCATTAAAATGAGGTCATGGTACTTAGCTAGCGAGTCGATGATGCAGTGATGCTAGCCGTGTTGGGCTGAGCCCTGTGGAAGGCGAGAATTTCCTAAAGTTACACTGCTTGGTACAACGTCATTTGCTGCCCATTTGTTGACTCTATACTGGCGCTCAAATGCTCACGGTGTCGATTGAAGACAGTCGAACTAGAGGAATATCTTCACCCCCCTTTGGAAGTGGAATAGGTTACTAATACACGCAGGCTTTAGTTAAGTATTGCTACTAGCCACAGTAACTTAGTTGTTACAGTGGTCATTTTAGTAAGCACCGACACAGCCCCACAGTTATGCGGATGCAATGCAAGGGGTATGCGCATAAAAACACCCTGCCTTGTTTACTCGTACTTCTAACAAGTTACAGTGAAAAGAGGCACCCGCGCCATTCTGTCCTTGTGCTGTACACCATGCACTACACGCAGCCTCGAAACCTACCACAGCCACAACGATCAACTCTCGACATCCATCCGCGTCTACCCGCCGCCTTCTTATCTACAGTAGCTGAACCAATAGTAGCTTGAACTCTCAGATGACGAAAGGATCACAGGGACGATAAATGGCTCCCCTGCTGCAAGAAAGGTGGGTAAACTAGTGCAGGTCCTCGGGATCTGAATGTTGCCTACGACCTGCTCTGTACTGTGTATGCACGCACAAGGAAGGGTGGGTAATGTGGGAGTGCTGGGGTATGAGTCGTCGGCTGGTTTTGCCCGCAGCGGGGGGTTGAGCTAGTAGTACTCCATGAGTTGACTATAGCTAGAAGCTGTATACGGAGTCGATGGTCCGGGGGGTTGTATAGAGCACTCCGATGCCACATTAACCGATCAACTGCCTGTGCATGGTAGTATACCAGATTGGGCGACCTGCAGATTTGATCGTTTCAGGGCTTCAATAGCCGTTGAGCGAGTTATATGGTCAATACGGAGTACTGGAGTAGCTCGATGTCCCAGGGTAAAGGTGTGACAGAAAGCGTAACATTAGCGGGTGATGCAGGTTCGACCACTGCAGTGTGTCTTGATCTATCTGGGCAGGGGCCATTCCGCAGTCACAGTGGGAAATGATTGTACTTAGTTGTATTGTTTTGCGGACGCGTGTTGCTTGCAGCTACCTATTACCTACGTAGTAATTCATGTCTTGTGGCTACCTAGCTTCATCAGCGCAGTCGATCTCCCGTAGGCCACCGTTGCAATTTCGAGAGCTCCTGAGATCTGGATGTCTGTGTGATTATGCTGGTGCCTGCGCTGTTGGACCAGGGTGCTCTATACTACGATTTGCAACACCAGTGATATAGTGAATATAGTCTCGGGGATGCATTCTTGCTTCGCTGTGGCTGAGTCGGGTTGCAGAGTGACTCAAGTGTTCATCGTCAGAAGGTGACGACTCAGAAGTACTACTCGTAATCAGTAATGGGGAAGCGCGCAAGCCGGTGATGGAGGGGAGAGACCTGAGTCAAGTCGGCTGATCGCACCGTCACCCACTCACAGCGTCAAACGCAACCACCCACTTTCTTAAGCTCGCCCTGTTATTGATGCTTTTGCACCATCAACTCGCATCCTCTCGGAGTCTGATAGAAGGATGAAAAAAGTTCCAGCCCTAGATAGATCCCGTCTTCCCCACTCGTCCGGACTGATAACCCGGTCAGTCCACAGTAGGTAGCACAGAGAGTTGCAGATCGATTGTGCATGCAGTCTGAATTGCTCGGAATCTCGAACTATCGGAGTACAGCACGCAGATATCCTCCTAGGTTTGTCAACTCTGGCGAATGGCTTGCATGATGATTTCCTTTCTCCCACCATTGTCACCAGCCACGGACGGGTGTGATAGTGCGCTAGCAGCCAATAGGCTGTTAGACTTGAGCACAGCTAGATCGGCGAGAGGATACTACCTATGATTAGAATGAGACACCACCCTAGACGAAGGAGGGGTCGTTTACTTGACTTGCTCTTGTTAGACTCGCCTGAGATCGTCATCGTTTGTATTCAGTCTTCACCCTACTCCGTACTTGTCTCGAGATATCCTACTAGAAAAGTGGACGACTCACTGGTCAGGTCACCCGAGTTTCCCGCGTGTGGTTGTAACAGGTTTTTTTCCCCTCGAGTGAACGAGGTATCAGGCGGGAGGAGAGAGAGGATCCTTCCGCCGCATGGCCAGGGTTATAAACCGATCCGAGCCCCATGCAGGGGAAAAGTAATTTGGCTGGGAGTTTTTTGTTGCACAGAGTGGCAACGGATCTACCGACATATATTCACTTCTCACTCGCTCGTTTGCATCTCTGCCTGAGGAACCAAGTGAATGAATGTACAGTATACAGTCACCCGTTGACATTACTGTAAATCCCAACCGATGAAGCCTGTTGCAGGCCCGCCAAGACTCTCCTCATGCGTTGTCAATCAGCCTACTATCCATTCCTCCTCCTATTGTTCTCGCTTATTGTCTTGTATGAGGGTGTGACACCGACCATCCTTCTCTTCTTCACTCACCAACCACAATTATAGTCCCACTCCTCGTTGAATCTCCTTTCTTACCCCTCTTTTGTGGACTCACCCACTTCAACTCGCTACTTTTTACTTTTTGAATTTTACTCCTATTCTCCAAAGCCAAGTTGGCGTCATTCCATCGATCCATTGAGGACTAGCCAGATTGTGGCTAGTGCCCGTCGGTTCCACAGGAACCAATCGTTGACCCCTTTCACCAACACTTTTTGCATTCAGACTTGATCTATCCATAAGTACGGAGTAAGTTTGAAGTTCTTGTTGCTGCATCTTGCTCTATTTATTCACCATTGGGTGTGGGGAGTGCATCCTTCGAATCTCAAGGAGGGCAGATCCCAGCAACAACTTGAATAGCCGCAGCAGCAGCAGCAGCAGCAGCAGCAACACCGCGGAAAGAAGTGGATCTCCCCACACCCACACCCCTTTACCGATGCATACCGTACCACAATGCATTCCCGCGTCTCCCGCCATGACGCCATGGGCTTTTTTTTTTTGAGGGCGCTTGATTCTCTTGCGTTTGTCAACTTTGTTTGGGTTTCCCCGCAAGCTGACGATCAATTTAGACACACGCCCGAAAACTTTTGGCCGTTTCCCCTGCGTGAGAGATTTCCCAACGCGAAATCGTATCCGTAATTCTGGGTCGTCAAGTCACCAATCTCGAGTATCTTCGTACAAACAAACAACAACAATTTATCTATCTCCCCGCATAAGCAGACAGACAAGCAAACAGACAGACAGACAGACAGACAGACAGTCGGTTGCCTGACTTGGCAGCGAATGAGCCGCTGTCAGGAGAAGGCATCCGAGGTGCCTGGGCAGATCAGATTCCAATCATCCGTTGAACCCACTCTCGGTACTGCTTGACTGGTTGGAACCGAGAAGCGGGATTTAATTTGAACAGGGAAATCAAAGAGTAAGAGAAAAGAAGACGAAAAGGGAAAAAAAAAAGAAAAGAAAAAAAAAAGAGCAAATTCCCAGAATCCTCATAAAAACCTCAATGGCTGCCTTTCCGCCTTCCTCCCCCTCCTCCTCGGCCTCCTACTCCTCTGCATCTTCCTCGCCCTCTCTCTATCCCTCCTCCTCCTACAGTTCAATTTATTCCCCGCCATTGATCAGTGGTAAGCTTCCCCTCTTCTTGCATTCTGTAGCTGTTATTGCTGTTGTTGCTGTATGCATCTCCCCTTTGCCCCACCTTATGCCAGCAGATCATCCCACCCCTCCTATCACTGGAATGTACTCTCTCCTTTTTGGGTTGCGTGCATTCTTCCTCCCTCTCACTGACCCCCCCGGGTGGCCTGCTTTGCTGTTTCATCTTCACTTGCCGGGGGAGATCAAGATTATTTCTGTCGGACACGTGTGGCATTTGACTCCAGGCTTGTTCTGCACATTCCCAATGATTCATGCTGATCGCGTGCTATTAGCCAATCTCTCCTCGTTGCCTTTGTCGCCTTCCCAACGTCCCTCTAGCCTTCGTGCCCGAGATCAGCTCGAAACTCTTATTGCAAGACACGGTCACCCCCCCAGAGTTTCGCTGTCATCCCTCGAGGAATTGACGGCCACCTCGTCGACTTATAGTCCGCCCTCGCCCCAGTCTCCCGTCTCCGACACGACCGACTATTTAGCTACTCCCAGTCTCAATCCTTCTGCCTCTCGACCTATTCCTATCCCGAAGCGGTCGCACAGCACACAAGCTCACGACTTCCCCGTCACCCCGTTGACCGGACGCTTCGACAAGGGCTACTACTTCGCCCAACGCGAGCAAGCCCTCGAGAGGAGCCGTGACAAGCCAGCACACAGACAGTCCTCTCGCCCGGGCCATCGTCCACACTTCTCAGAATCGTCCAGAATGCGCTCTGACAGCTCGACGTTGTACGCGCCGGTCGCGACTCCTGCCATGTCATCTGGTCGCCCTCTTTCTCCGCAGCCATCACGGGCTCGGGGCGGAAACCCCTCCAAGACAGCGCCTTCCTTCCAACTGGGAAGCCTGCCACGCTTCCATCCCGCAGTGTATCAAGGTTCGGGTACCTCCCAGACTCTGTCTGCGCAACCTCCGTCGTCGCCCCGACAATCCCGACAGCATGGCTACCGCGCGTCAGCTGGCTCTCGCGACTCCTTGTTCCAATACCGGGAATTGGCGGATGGAAATACTCTCGTCAAAGCTCCCTCACGCCCGCTCTCGCCCAGTGCACCCCGTCTCGACCCTCTGCGCAGCCCGGGACCAGTCACGCCTCTTGCACTCGAAGATGCAGGAGGGTATCTGGGCTCTGGCACCACGGCCGACACTGCGCGAGAGAGCCACTATTCCGGCCCGGCGCCCGATGTCGTGGAGAGGCTCATCGCCCGGGAGGCGGAGCGGGCTCGCCAGAAGGCCAGGAAGGGGCTTAAGGGATACTGATGGGTTTCATCGTCGCGAGCAACTCGATCCCCTGCATATTGCTTCTTTTTGTGTATTATGAGAACATGCGCCTATACCCCATATCGCCAAACCCAGATATTGTTGTTTTTCATTTCTTTCGGCTCTTGACTTACATACGACTTATTCTGGCTTTATCGTTCGTACCGTGCTCCTCTCTTGGTGTCATCTTAATTTGTGGGATAACACCTTTTTACTCCGAGCTTTGATTGCGAGGACTGCACAGAAACAGACTGTCATCCTCGAGATTAGACTGGACATGAATAGAAATTGATCAGAGCAATGCTGCAAGCATTGTATTTTGACATCAACACTTTTTCCAGGGGTTACCACCAATCGTAGCAAGGTTGTATGCTAGTACTGAAACGGAAAGCGTTGCCTCCCCGAAGGTGCCGGTCGGCAGTCTTCCCGCCCGGAGCTGGGCTGCAACTCCCCGAGCCGCCGGTTTGCGGGGCCGCATCTTGTCCCTCGTTTTATTTCTTCCCCCCATCTTTTCCTCTTCCCCACGACTACTCTTTCTTGCTTTCTAAACTCATAGATGTTGATAGATTGTTGCTTTCGCTCTCATTCCCTGATTTGTGATTCTTCATTATCCCGCCTCATGCGCAGCACTCACCTCTATTAAGCCCCCGCCCCAAACAGCGGACCTCGAATCCAAACCTGCGACCGCGTTTCATACCTGTCGGCCAGGTACAGCAACCGGATTGCTCTTATGAGGTAGAGTCTTTCGTGCGATATAGACCCTCCTCGCGATTCAGCTATACTCTCTACTCATGTCGTCCCATCCCACCCACTCCGCCGCCGCGTCGCCCAATCTAGCGGAGCGTCCCTCGTCACAGCCGATGGCCAAGGCTGGCACAGAAAGCGGAGTCCCTGCTCCCTCGACGAGCTCGAAGCGCGATTACAAGGGGTTTGTTGCGGGGGTCTTTTCTGGGATTGCGAAGCTATCAGGTACCGACCGTCCTTGCTCTTTGCGAACCTTTTGAAGTCGCAGAATGATCCAGAACTAATCTGTCTTTTCGTTACCTAGTTGGACATCCGTACGTTGTCACGTCTTGTTGCTCGATACCCGAATCATTCCGAGTGAAGAGTTAATCGTTGGTGTGCCATTGCAGGTTCGATACGGTCAAAGTGCGTCTACAGACTAGTCATGAATCGCACTTCCGAGGTCCGGTCGATTGTGTAATGCAGACGGTGCGCAAGGAGGGAGTCAGTGGGTTGTATAAAGGAGCTACGCCGCCGCTGGTCGGCTGGATGGTTATGGATTCGGTGTAAGTGCGCGTCCGATGAATTGGGGCGACTGCAGGAGGGCTGACCATCTTCGCTACGTGGTTAGCATGTTGGGGTCGTTGACGTTATACCGCCGGTTGCTACTCGAGAACATCTTTTCCAAGCCGCACATACGAGCTATGACGCCGGGGAGCAGTCGCCAGACCGACCCCAACACACTACCGAGCTTTGGTCATGGTATCGCGGGTATCATGGCGGGGACGACGGTCAGCTTTATTGCAGCGCCGGTGGAGCACGTCAAGGCGCGACTGCAGATCCAGTATTCGGCGGACAAGACGAAGCGCATGTACTCGGGCCCGATTGACTGCGTGCGGAAACTGGTAAGGCGCAGCTTGCCTCCATGCGTGTCTATACTCAGAAGGGTACTGATCGATGAATATCAGCTTCGGACGCACGGAATCTCCGGGCTTTATCGCGGCCTGTGCGCCACCATCGTCTTCCGGTCGTTCTTTTTCTTCTGGTGGGGCTCGTATGATGTTCTGACGCGGTTGATGAAGGAAAAGACCAACTTGTCGGCTCCTGCGATTAATTTCTGGGCTGGCGGCGTCTCGGCGCAGATCTTCTGGCTCACCTCATATCCATCGGACGTGGTTAAGCAGCGGCTGATGACGGACCCAATGGGAGGAGCCCTGGGCGACGGGGAGCGACAGTTTCGCCGGTGGAAGGATGCGGCGGTCGCGGTGTATCGGGAGCGAGGGCTGAAAGGGTATTGGAGAGGATTTGTACCGTGTTTCCTGCGCGCATTCCCGGCGAATGCCATGGCTTTGGTTGCATTCGAGGGGGTGATGCGGTCGCTGCCATAGACGGGCCGATGGGCCGACAGACGATGGTTGCCTTGTAGACGAAGTACTATAGACGCGCATTAATGACACTAGAGACTATCTACTAGCATACCCTACGGGAGTGAACCGATCATGAGAGATCAACTGTTGCAAATCATGATTTCGAGGACGGGTGGAAGTTCGGGCTGGACGCAGTCACCACCGGTACGGCGGTGCAACGGCCGCATCCGGTAGATCTGGACCCAATGCAAGGGCTGGAAACAAGTCGAAGCTTGGCCGTCAGTAGCTGGATGCAGATCGTGTTGACGGACTGGGGGGGGTGTTGAGATACGGACTTGGTAGTTGATTAGCCCCGTCAATGAGTGGAGGGAATGTCGAAGTGTGGTTGAGTTGGCTGGATTCGGGTCCGCGCGTCCATTTCTTCGTTTCCCGGCAGCCTGCCTTTCCCTTCCCTTCCCTTCCTCTCCGTCCTTAAACCACATCATCATCGATCACATCTTCATCTTCTTCTTTCTCTTCTTCCTCCCGCTCTCTCTCCGTTTACCACCTTCGACTCCAGCTCTGTTCACAGTATGTTTGGGGCACGCCTGGTGATTTCTCTACGTCCTCTTGCTGGCTAATCCTCCCTCGCCAATTGCTCTCGGTCGGATCAAGCCAACATCCCGTGCATCCCGTCGTCGATCCAGCCCCGAATCGCCCGACACTCAACCACACCCACCTTGATCGTTTTCTTGCTTTGATCCTCCTGAATACGAGCAGAAAAAAGCCCGCGAAAAGGATCCCTGCATTCCCGCACTCCATTGCCATTTAATTCTCTGATTATTGGGCTTGGCTTACGATGGCCGCGGCACGCCACATGCGTCGCACTAGTCCAATCACCCTGCTACTGGCGGCCTTGCTAGCCTTCGGCTTCCTGTGTTTCCTGCTTTCCCCCTCGTCCTCCGCCGCCGCTCCTGCAGCCGCTGCGGCCGGCAACGCGCCCGATCTCGACTCGTCGCAACTCCGCCGCGAAGACGCCGCGGAACACCCGCTCTCGCCGCCGACGAAACCCTTCCTGAAAGCCCAAGCCGTGCGGGAGGACGGCCACGCGGCGGCGCCGCCGGTGGAACACTACAATCTGAACGCGCTGACCAGCACCAGCGAGGCGGCGCAGAAGGGCGAGCGCGTGCTGATCCTGACGCCGCTGGCGCGCTTCTACCAGGAATACTGGGACAATGTGGTCGCGCTGAGCTACCCGCACGAGTTGATCTCGGTCGGGTTCATCATCCCCAAGACCAAGGACGGCAACGCGGCGGTCGCGGCGCTGGAGCGCGCCATCAGCCAGACCCAGAACGGACCTGTCGCTCAGCGGTTCGCCAGCATCAGCATCCTGCGGCAGGACTTCGAGCCGCCGATCCAGTCGCAGGACGAGAAGGAGCGGCATAAGCTGGAGAACCAGAAGGCGCGCCGCGAGTCGATGAGTCTGGCGCGCAACAGTTTGTTATTCACGACGCTGGGCCCCAGCACCTCGTGGGTGCTGTGGCTGGACTCGGACATCGTCGAGACGCCGCCCACGCTGATCCAGGATCTGACGGGCCACGACCGCGCGGTGATCGTGCCCAACTGCTTCCAGCGATACTACAACAATGATGCGAAGAAGATGGATGTGCGGCCGTACGATTTCAACTCGTGGATCGATAGTTCCACGGCGCAGCAGTTGGGGGATACCATGGGGCCCGACGAGATCCTGTTGGAGGGGTACGCGGAGCTCCCGACGTATCGGAGTCTGATGGCGTACATGGCCAACAAGGACTATCCGCAGCCGGGGCGGGAGATTCGGCTGGACGGCGTGGGGGGGACGGCGCTGATGGTCAAGGCGGATGTGCACCGTGATGGGGCGATGTTCCCGGCGTTCCCATTCTATCATCTGGTTGAGACGGAGGGATTTGCCAAGATGGCGAAACGATTGGGGTATGAGGTGTTTGGGCTGCCGGATTACTTTGTACGTCCCCCGGGTTCTGATTTGTGACTGACGATGACTGACGATGAATTAGGTATATCACTACAACGAGTGATTGCCGTTGATCTCATGCGCTGTGCGCTGTGCGCTTATGGTGTGTTGATATTGCCTTGGTGTTTGGGGGGTGTATGCATAGAGTTGATATAACAACATACACTGTGGATGATGGATGAGCTTAATATGAGCAAGAAAACTCGATGATAGAGATCTGATATACAAAACAAAATAACAACCCTGTTGATGACGATGACAATAATCAGTCTTCTTCTACAGCCTGACCACCTACCAAAACTCCCCACCCCTCCCTGCTTTTCATTGGTGTTTTGTTTCTGTTTCTGCGAAAATGCGCATTACTGGGCGTCGACGCCTCCCTTTCTCTCCCCCAGAAAAACCCTCCATATTCTCCGCCGCCAACCGCTCCAATCCCACATGCTTTTCCACCGTGTCGCCCGCATTGTGACTCCACATGGCTTTTGGCGGTCAGTCAACCGCGGATGCACGACCGGTTCACAAGCATGCACGTCCATCCCCATCGCTCAACCTCCCACTCCAGCGCCTCATCCACCCAAACTCCCGCGCAATATAGTATTGACCACTCACCAACCGTCCCCCCGCGTCTATCCTCTCCCCCTCGAGCCCTGCCTTCAACATCTCTCGTGTTGATCACCACGAGGGGTAGAAGGAAGTGGCTGGAAGCGTAGCTGGGAGTGTGCTGATCTACTTCTGGATTAGCTTTTGGTACAGCAGGGCGGGCGGTTGCACCATATAGAAGGTCATTCAGGATTCAGTAGACAAACAGTCAGTCACATCCCGACAGCATATTTAGTTCCATTCCATATCATCAAGTCACTAAGTAGCAAGCCAATAACACGTTCCGGCCGGTTCAGCTCAAACTGCTTATCCACAACCGGTACTTATTCATCCATGTATCTGGTTTCGCTGTTTCATGATGCACAGGAAGGCCTCATTTCCCTGTGCCTGTGTGAAATGGTCTAAGATTTAAGTAAATGAGATGGGCTCCGTCTGTGCGAACTCACTCCTCCGCGAAACATCGAGCTGAGTCGAACTACGAATAGAAAATCTTGCTCACGTTACATATCTCACACTGGCAAAGCATTCATCGTGTTTTCTACAGTAGCTACTATCGCTTGGAAGCGAGATATGGCACAACCAGGGGCATTGCATTGCATTGCATTACATTCAATGTTTACCATCGCCGCACAGTACAGTACCACCCCGATGCTTCAACCGACTTAATCCGCAGGCTTCATCCCCCGCCCAACACTCCACCCCGACATGCATTTGTACATACATACATACATACATACATAGCGATGTTTTTTTCCTACTTACTTGGTCCTCATCTTCCCGACCGCCAAATTCACCACGGACATCAAACTCGCCCCGCCCAAGATATCAAAGACGGCGATGTCCGCCTGCATCTCGCGGGAGAACCAGTTCCGCAGCTCCACGGCGGCCAGCGAGTCGACCCCGTACTGATGGATCGCCTTGTCGACGTCGATCTCGTCGACGGGCAGGGAGAGCATGAGGGCCACTTTGTCGCGGGTGGCCTGCAGTGCGATTGCGATTGTCTCGGTGGCTGACTGCGCGTGTGCCAGGCGGGCGGCCAGGCTTGAGCCGCCACTGCCGCCCGCCATGGCCCCCGCAGCCGAACCGGACCAGGCTTGCTGCTCCGGAGACGAGGCGTCGAGGGAGGCGACCAGGAGGCGGAAGAAGGGACGGGCCATCCAGTCGGTTTTGGCGCGGCCGGCCGCGGTGGTGCGGGGGGTGATGCCGACGACCACTTGGCTTTGCTTGTGCAGGGTGCTGGCGGGTTCGGTGAGCGGGGGGCAGCAGTAGAGGTCCAGGAGAGCGTGCAGATCCGCCATGGAGATCTCGTCCCAGACGGTGTTGGCCAGGAAGAGGTCGCGTTTGTCCGGGTTCTCGGCGAAGTAGCCTGCGGACAGGAACAGGCCGAGGTCGAGGGAGACGGCGCGCTCGCCGAGGCTGGCGCGGTAGCGGGCGAGACCGTCCAGGAAGGTGTTGCCGGCGGCGTAGCTGGCGTCGGTGAGGGGGCCGCAGATGCCGCTGACGGAGGAGAGCAGGACGAAGAAGTCCATGCCGCGCGGAAGGTGGGCGTGCAGGTTCCAGGAGCCGGTGGTCTTGGGGGCGGTGCTGGCTTGCCAGGACTCGTGGTCTAGCCCTTCGAAGTTGCCGCTCTACAAGGATGGAGTTAGTATTGCGTCTGGCTGGGAAGCTGAAAGAAAAGGGGGGTCCGGGGGTTCTCCCCCGGAAACGCCCTGAGCGTGGAGATCGGGCCTGGAAGGTGGACTTACACGAACGACCATGGATGCCTGCACGCAGCCCTTGATCGGGGGCAACAGCTGGCGGCAGAGGTCGAGGGCGAGTTTGAGGGAAGCGGCATCGGTGATATCGCATGCTGGGGTGACGACGCGCGCCCCCTGCTGCTCGAGCTTCGCAACCAGCTGGCGAGCCTGCTCGGTCTTGGGGCCTGAGCGCGACAGGAGAACGAGATTGCGCGCACCGCGGTCCACGAACCAGCTGGCGATGCTGCGCCCGAGGCCTCCCAGCCCGCCGGCAATGACATAGGTCGCGTTGGGATCGAACGTGAACGACGGCTTCGTGTCCAGAAGGGTCTAGATCTGTCAGCCGATGCACACTTGGTTGTCCAGGAGTGACTTACCATGACCTGCTCGTCATCACGCAGCTCGACCACGACCTTGCCCGAATTCTTCCCGCCCTGCAGATAACGAAGAGCGTGCTCGAGTTCTGAGATGCCGAAGACCTGTAGTGGATGAGGCAGCGTCAACCTGCCCATCGCGATGGAACTGAACAGATCGTCCGCCAGAGCCTGTCGGATCAGGTGCGGCCGCTCGAAGGCCACCTGGGCCAGATCGACCGCGGAAAAGCTCACGTTCTTCTCGAACTGCAGCATCGGGAGCTTGGTGTTGGTCAGGATATCATTCTTGCCGATCTCGATGAAGCGTCCAAACGGCGCAATGCACTCCCACGAGGCGATGAGCATGTCGCCCGCCAGGGAGTTCAGGACCACATCGACACCCACACCGGCAGTGAGGAGCTTGATGCCCTTGACGAATAGCGTGTTGCGACTGGAGAAGATGTGCTGGTCGGGGATCTGGTACCGCTGCATTAGGAGCTGTTTCTTGGCTTCGGTCGAGACCGTCGCGAAGACCTTGGCTCCCAGATGACGGGCGACCTGGATCGCCGCCTGCCCTGTGCCGCCGGCGCCCGAGTGTATGAGGATTGACTCGCCCGGTTGCAGCCGTGCCAGCTGTGTGAGGGTGATCCAGGCAGTCGCGAACGCCACCGGGATCGCAGCCGCAGTCACGAAGGACATACTCTCGTCGGGCAGTTGCACGATGCACATGTTCTCGCGCACCCGGACGAAGGTCGCGTATCGGCTCGGATGGAAGACCACGACTCGATCCCCGGGTTTGAAGCGCTGGCAGCGCGCGCCAACGCGGACCACCACCCCGGCGAACTCCGCCCCGAGAGTGTCGCTTTCCAGACGGCCCAGTGCGATCAGGACGTCGCGGAAGTTGAGACCGACCGCCTTGACCTTGACCTCCACCTCGTCCGGCAGCAGGGGCCCGCGGAGGGATTTGTCTTCGACGAACTGAAGCGTGTGCAGGAGGCCGGGGGTGCCGACTTCGAGGCGGAGCGGGGGGCCGGCGCCGTATGCATTGAGCTGCTTTTGCTGGGGTTGCTTCATCTTCGCAACGGTCTTGGAGATAGGCGTGGCGGGGACCAAGCGGCCGATGTGAAGCACTCCATCCGTCTCCCAGTATTCTGTGTCCGAGTCGCGGGTCTCTGTCGAGACGGCGGTGAGGACTTTCATGATCTGCTCCGTCTGATGCTCGGATGTCTCCCCCTGCTCCAACGACACGGTAGTGATCTTTGCTCTGGGCAGCTCGCGAAAGAGGACCCGGAATAAACCGTCGACAAGCCGGAACTGCGGAGCGGGTTGGTGGCCCCCTCCGCTGCCGACCCAGATGAGGTTGGTCGTAGTGGTGATCAGTTTCTGGATCCGCTCATACTCGCGTTTGTTCATGTTGTAGCTGTATGGAACCTCAATGTCGAGGAGAGAGATGTCCGTTGTGTTGGTAGAAAGACCTCGGTTCATCATACTTTCGATGCCGCGTTTCGCGATGACTCGGGCGCCGGCCTCGTAAAGTTGCGACATCAGCACTCCCGCAATCTCGTTCTGAAGAGGAATTGCAGAGTTGACGATGATGTTGAACAGCCTCGGGATGTGCGGCGCTGAAGGGTTGGGTTGAGTGGCTATGGCGGGATCGACTGGGGGCAAGATAGTGTCGACAGGGGCGCCTGGAGCCACGGCACTTGACACGATCAATGTCCCTTCATGACACGCTTTATCCGCATAGTCATCGATCGCCAGATCACACCCGGAGAAACCATTTTCGGTCAGCAGCTCCTCCCACTGCTCGACACCCACGCACGGGTGATCTTGACGAGAGGGCTCGCGCGCGCGCCACCAACCCTCGAAAAGGCCAAAGACAAAGCTCGCTCGCACCGGCTCGGGGTGGGTGATCTCGAAAAGGAGAAGCTTCCCCCCGACCTTCAGCAGTTGCCGGACGTTACGCAGGCTAGCTGCGAGATCCACCGTGGCATGAAGCACCAGAAAAGCCACGACCAGATCATACGACCCAGCTTGAAAGCCTTGATCCGCCGGCTCCTGCTCGATGTCCAGCACACGAAAATCCATGCGCTGCTTCTCTGTCTCGAACCGGCTGACAGCATCTGGAAAGAACGAGCTGGAGATATCGGTGAAATCCCAGCGGTTGTAGCGCGGGAGACTCGCGTCGGGGCCCGCCAACGCCTGCAGGCACAGCTGCGTCATCGCTCCGGTCCCGGCCCCGATCTCGAGGATGTTCATGCGCGGGTTCTTGTGGGCGAGAGCGTCGATGTAGCGGATCAAGCCTGATGCCGCGGGGAGGCCGTACAGCATCTCGGAGTACACGTCGGAAAGCAGATTGTCCTTGAAGAGATGGGGGATGGGGTCCTCGAGGATCTCGACGAGATTCTTGCAGATGGTGCTGACGAGCCTGCCGCGCTTGCTGGTCTCTTCGACACGCTGGTGTACCTGAGCTCCATAGACCTCGTCATCCATCAGGTGGTGCCATTCAATAGATCCAAAGTCCGAAGCGTCGAGCTCCAGCAGCCTCTTGTGCTTCACGATCCAGTCAATGTAGCATCGCGTGTGCGAGGGAAGACTGCCTGGGTCCAGCTCACTGAGCGGGTCGGCATACTTGCAGATGCAGGTGGCGATCAGAAACTCAATGTCCCGCAGGTGCTGCACCGGCCCCAGGACTTGAAGCTCTTGTATGCCAAAGGCCGTCAAGAATCCGCGCGCATCGAGAAGGTCAGTGTCGGGCTTGTATTCCACGTGATGGCACAGGCTGTCGGCCTTGACTTGGTCCGAGGATGAGACGATCTCTGGAGCTGCGATGGAGGTGACTTTCAACCCTTCCAAGGTCAGCAGAGCTTTGGTGACATGCAGATCGTATGCCGTCATTGAGTACTGGGTGTCGCCGACGGCGGACCGGATAGAGGTCGCGTAGGTGTTGATGAGACTCGACGAAGGATGGCTCAGTCCGCCTGTGTTCGAGATCCAGAGTCGATTGATTCTGGTTGGCACGGAGACAGGAATCTTGCGCTGCCCAGCATTCGTGACCAACGCTGCCATCATCTGGATAACGCCATCCAGCGTAGTGGGGTGGATGGTGTGGGCTGGATACTCGGCCTGTGCTGTCGTTATCGATGGCTGAAAGGGCTTGATTTCCGCAACCATGGTGCTGTAGTCATCTTCTGGTCCATGATACAAGCCCTGAATCACGCGGAACGCAGGGCCATAGTGATAACCAGACTCATGCAACCACTCGTAGAACGCATCAGCATCTGCACATGCGGTGCAGTGATTGTATGCACGTTCGTAGGTGCTAACGAGGGATGCCTGCCACTCAGCCTCTATGCCGTCACTGAGACTGGCTGTTTTCTCATCAGGCGCATACCGAGCTTGCACCGACCCAGAGCTGTTCTCAACCCAGGAACCATGGTCGAACGTGCAGATGCGGTACTCAAACCAAGCCGTCGAGTCCTTCTTGACGCTGCCTACGCTCTTCAAGTAGACGCTCACCTCGACACCCTCAGCGTGAGCGGGAACCTGCAGCGCCGACGAGAACACCACGTCACGGAGCTCAAAGCTCGCGATGCTTCGATTCGGGTCTGCCAACTGCTTGACAGCTTCGATAGCCATGACGACCATGCCCGCACCGGGATACAGCACGCTGTT
The DNA here is from genome assembly GCF_003184585.1 of Aspergillus saccharolyticus JOP 1030-1. Classification (NCBI taxonomy): domain Eukaryota; kingdom Fungi; phylum Ascomycota; class Eurotiomycetes; order Eurotiales; family Aspergillaceae; genus Aspergillus; species Aspergillus saccharolyticus. The sequence continues at coordinate 35,403 of NW_020290659.1, read as the reverse complement.
GTTGATTTTGTGGTCTTCCACCCACGGCATGTCGGCGATGCGGATGATGTTCCTCCATCGGGCTTCCAGGGGGGTTGCGTCTGGGTCCGACACACCGAGCAGTTCCATGTGGCCGAACCGGCGGAGTCTGTAGTTCTTGCTGATGCGACTCTCGAACCAGTACTTCTTGGTGAGGTTGAAGGGGTATTCGGGCAGATTGACGAGTAGGCGGGGCTGGTCTTGCTCTTCTTGTGCGCTTCGTATGACCGAGGACAGGTCAATCGCGTATCCACTGCAGTGCAGGCGGCCCACGCTCTCCATGGCACAGTGAACCGCAGAGCGACCACGGCGGAGGAAGGGAACGTAAGAGACCTGGCCCTGCTTGTCCATTGCCGCCAGGGTTTCTTGACAGGGACCCTGCAGAGCCGAATGAGGTCCCAGCTCCAGGAGGTGGTCCAGCGCTACGTTGTAGCGATGACTGCCGTCAAACTTCCGGGCGGGTGTTCGGGAGGCGGTGCACAGAAGTGCGAGGGCGTCGTGGAACAAAACAGGCGACACCAAGTTCTTCACCCAGTAGTCGGGCGTGGAAAGCTCTTCCGCTGAGATCCAGGACCCGGTGACGCTGGAGACCATGACCGCTGGTTTTTTCGCTTTGGGTGGGCGTTCCACCTTCTCCAGCAGATCACGGTATATGTCCGCAATCTCCTTCATCTGATAGGAGTGGTATGCGACATTGACTGCAAGCTTTCGTGAGAACAACTTCTTCTCGACGAGGAGTCGGTGCAGGTGATCGATCTGTCTCGCGCAGCCAGATATAGTGACGCTGGTAGGACTGTTGACGCACGCAACGTCGAGCTTCAGCTCACCAAAATGGGAGGACACGACCGCCAGATACTTCTGAGCCTCTTTTTGAGACAGCCCTGCAGCCAGCATAGCACCCTGCATGTTAGGAGACACGGACTTGGCGATTTGCCATGCGAGCGAGCGTTGACAGAAGCTACCCTTTGTCCCGTTCCATGTCGGCCGTGGTTGAGTGATTCCACTGAACCGATCTTAGTACATGCGTCAGGATAAGACGGGATGGGCAGTACGTACCGACGATAGTCTTGCTCTAAAGTCCAAGCTTTGTCTTCGTCCATCTCGCTGGAATACTTCCCCATAATCCCGGTGAGGAACCCTCGATAGTACGCGATCTTCAGAGCGAAATATTTCGTAATTGCGCCCGAACAGTAACTGAAGATAGAGCGAAGCTTAGCCACCCCGATCAAACAACCAAGGATAAGGGAGGATGTTTGGGGAGAAAGACTTACGCAGCGGCGATTTCACCTGAAGAATGACCGACTACCGCACTGGGCTTCAGCTGCCAGCTTTGGAGGAGTTCGACCAGAGCAATCTGCAGTACTGTGCACAATGGCTGCCCAAAGGTCGGATTGTAGACTTGCGTTTCGGATTCATCTTTCTGCAGCTCGTCTTCGAAGGATCGTCAGTAGTGTTGAAGCACACGTGTCTGGTTGTCTCTTACCGATCACGTCCCACTGGCATCCAAGAGTCTTGAAATACTGGTTCGAGTCAGCCAGACTGTTTCTGAAGGCGGGGTATTGATCGATAAGCTCGCGACCCATAGCGTGCCACTGGGCTCCTTGCTGCGCGTTGTTAGTCTTGCCTCGCATGTGGATATAGTTGAGTTGAGCGATATACTTACGCCTGTGAAGACAAAGGCGAGATGAGGAGTAGACTTGGAACTGATAGCAGGACTCATCTTGTCCACCACAGACTGCAAGGCTTCCTGTGGCTTGACAACCGCAAAGGATCTCCAGGCAAGGTGGCTTCGTCTGGCAGATAGTGTGAAAGCCAAGTCGCGTATGTAGGTCTCCGTGCATTGGGATAGACCCTCATTGAACGAGACATGCTGCCAGGCGTCCGAGAGTCTCTGAATGCCGGCTTGGTCTGCTGCTGACCACACGAGAAGAGTCAAATCAGCTTCCGTAGAGGGAGGACCAGTCATGTCGGGCGTGGAGCGTCCAGTTGCATGACGAGCATCCTCTCGCACCGAGACACCGAGTCCCTTGAGCATAGGAGGTGCAATGACAGTCCGATGACGACCATTCTCGATGCCGTGCATACGAAAAGTGTTGAAAGCATCGTCAAGGACGACGTGACTATTAGCCCCGCCAAAGCCAAAGGAGTTGATTGAAGCCCGACGTAGACCCGGCGAGGGCCAAGCGATGGCCTCTTGCAGAATCTATTCCTGAGTCAGAACCACAACCAGAACAACAACAACAACGCCATCGTTCTCCCTCTGCAGCGACTTCTTACCTTGAGATGGAGGTATTGCTCATCGATCTGCGGGTTGACCGACTGCAGATTACTGCTATTGGGGGGAATGATACCATTCTCCAAAATCAGAACCGCTTTGATCAAGCCCGCAATCCCACTCGCCCCTTCGAGATGACCTATATTGGATTTCACAGAGCCACTAAAGATCACATTGGAAGTCAGTAACAGTGGAAAAAGGGGTTGGAGGCAAGACCCATACACATAGAGAGGATCGTCCGAGGAGCGATAAGCTTGAAACGCCGATCCGATCGCCCGAGTCTCGATCGGATCGCCAATCGGGGTCCCTGAAGATCCACAGTATTAGTACTTAGTTTTCGATCAATGTCATCCAACCAACCAGCACTGACCAGTTCCATGAGCCTCAAAGTATCGGGTCGATCTCATGTCAAGACAAGCCTTCTGATAGGTGTCACGGATCAACCGGCCCTGCGCCTCTTTGCTTGGCTGCAGAATCCCCGGGGTCTTGCCATCCTGGTTGGAGCTCGACGACCGAATGACCGCGCGGACGGTGTCCCCAGCTGCCACGGCGTCCTCAAGACGTTTGATGATCACAGCCCCGATGCCTTCACCGCGGGCATATCCGTTGGCGCGGTCGTCAAAGCTGTAGCAGCGACTATCGCGGGAGAGGAGTCCCAGATTGTCCAAGCCGATGGTCATTTCCGGGGCGAGGATAACGTTACATCCAAGCGCAATTCCCTGGAAGTCAAGTCAGTCATGGAGGGGATAGATGGAAAAGAGGGGCTTTCAAACCATAGTCGCGTCACCACTCCACAGTGACTGACAGGCCAGATCCACCGCCATAAGACTGCTCGAACACGCAGTGTCCACCGTCGCGCTGGGCCCCAGTAGATCAAAGAACCAGCTGATCCGATTGGCAATCAAGCTCTGAGAACTGCCTGTGGTAGCGTTCTTGGGGAAATTCAACGTATCCTTGGTCTGGAGGGTGTGATAGTCGTTACAGAAGGAGCCCGCCATCACACTTGTCTTCGAGCCCGCCACGGTATCCATCGGAAGACCGGCATTCTCGAGAGCATGATACACGGTCTCCAAGGCCAGACGATGCTGCGGGTCCATGGACTTGGCTTCCGCGTCGGAGATGTTGAAGAAAGGCGCGTCAAAAGCCGCGAGATCGCGGGTGAGAAAGTGGCCGCCCCGGCAGGAGACACTGTGAAGCTTGTCACGGTTGGCATTGTATTGGCTATCGATGTTCATCCGGTCCGCGGGGAACTCGGTCGATGCACATCTGCCTTGCATCAACATGTCCCAGAATGCATCTTGGGTGGTTGCATCTCCAGGGAACTGGAATGAGAACCCGATGATAGCGAGAGGGGGAAGGGGCTCCCGCTCCCCGGGTTCAGACTCCATTTTGCGGAAAGCGGCTGGTCGAGAATTTGTTAATGATCTCTCTTTTATGAGATGTGTATCGATAGAGGGGGGAGTATCACATCACGCTCAGCAAGGTTCAAGAAGACTTACACCTGTTCTCGAAAGTTGGGCAAGGGATTGGTAGACTCAGGGTAGCACTAGATCGATGATGAGATGTGAAAGAAAGGAAGGAAACGTGACGGGAGAGAGAAGACTTTAAGAGTCATGATCTCATCTACTGCAAGGATAAGATGAGCCACGACTCAGAGGTGTTTAAGTGAATAATGATGGATGGGTGGCAGGTGAGCCCTTTGTTATTCCTCCCGTGTCTATCAAAAAAGTAACACCAATAATCCCCAGAAAGCAGCAGCAATTTAAAGCTGTGCAGCATGTAATCTCCACCACATCGGCTGGTGAAGCCGATGTATTCACTGGATGCAGAGTCTAAAATCGATATTAGTGCAACGAGCTTGCATGACGCGTGGAAGGGACATTGAATCATCATGCAGTAACACCCGATAGAGGTAAGGTACATTCACTGATGACGATAAGACTCACCGGAAAAGGTAATATAAGCCACAGGCAGTGCTGTGCAAGTCTCTCTCTCTTTCTTTGCACTCACTCGACGTGGGTTGATCTTCGAAGCCATCGATCCAGCATCCACAGGCACAACTTCAGCATGCATATCCTCTGGTATGTCACCCGGAGAGTCGTTCTCTCACGTACTGACCGGAAGACTGGCAGTCTCCATGGAGCCGGTACGAACTCTCGAGTAAGAAGTCATCTGCTTATCCTCTCGTCTGGCGACGAGAGACAGGCCGGCTGACAACCTCCAGATTTTCGAGATTCAGACCGCCGCCATTCGGTACGAACTCGGAGACCACCACACCTACGACTTCATTGAAGGCCACCTTCCTGCCCCATTGCAGCCGGGTCAGCCTCTCTACTTCCAACTTTCACGAGCAGGAACGAGCAGGAACTGATGTGGTCACAGGGATTGAACTCATCGCCACCAAGGATGAGCCGGTGTATGCTTACTTCGACGAACAGGACCCCGACAGTGGAGTCGTTGCCTACAAACACCTGGAAGAGCTGCTCCACCATGAGGGGCCCTACGATGGAGTCATCGCCTTCAGCCAGACAGGCACCATGATTCTGACCTACCTCGCCCATCTCACCAAAAGCGGGCCGAACTGCCAGCTGCCATTCAAGTTCGCCATCATCCTCTCCATCACCCACCCACCACTCGACTATGAGGCCTTCCAGCGCGGAATAATAGCGCCAATCGATCTGGAATCCGAGACCTACAAGGATGTGATTCCGATCCCAACCGGCCATATCTGGGGCTCGCTGGATCAGGCGGCCAACAAGGTTGCATTGACAAATACCATCTGCAGGGCGGAGGTGAGATGGGTTTATGTGCATGAGCAGGGGCATGAAATCCCTGGGGCTGGGGCTAAGAGCGAGGTCACCCAGACGGTGCATGTCATTCGTCGTGTTATCGATGCTGCATCTCAGGCATAGTCGTGCACCATGTAAGCACCATGTAAGTTCTGTAGCTATCCACCCACTAGTTGAATGCTATTTGTTTGCTTCGCAACTGGAAAAAGAAAAGAGGGGGGAAAAAAAAGCAAGAATGAATAAAATAAAACATGCAAGGTTCAGTGTAGGGATTGGAATAATTTGCTTTTCTTTTTTTATGGTAGAAATCCCACTAGTGAAGCAGGTTTCTAGTCGAAGTAGTTTGGGCGAATCTCGTAGCCAAGGTTCCGACAATCACAAAGAATATCGATGTATGTGTACATATGATGCAATGCTCAGGTGGAAGTCAGACGCTATATGTACGTAGTGATTCCCAAAGCTCACAGCCACCAGCGCCAATTCCGTGAACTTAAGCATCAACATCACCACCATCTCTCCCCACGCAGTCACCCAAGAGCCATGATGGATGATAATCGCAGATTCCTGGTCATCCCCGGATCTTACCAGTTGCCGGCCTTGAGTTCCTCATCGGCGGAAGAGCTTCAGAATGAGGCCCCTGCTCGACCGATGACAAACCAGGCCAGATACATGCATGGGCCTCGTCTCTGGTTCGCTGGCTGCAGGTAAGCTTTGATACAGTCGATCTGACTGACAGCTGCTCATCAACAACACCTACTAAACCCTTGCTAGCATCGCGTTGAGTCTATTCCTCGCCACCGCCGAGATCACAATTATCAGTACCTCTCTCATCACCATCACGCGTCACCTCGATGGGGCGGATCAGAGCACCTGGATTATCACCTCCTATCTGCTGGCCTTTGCGGGTTTTCTCACCGTTTGGGCCAAATGCAGTGACTTTATCGGGCTCAAGCTAGCGATCTTGGTCTCACTAGCCATCTTCACTGCATTCTCCGGCGGTTGTGCTGCAGCACAGACCATGAGTCAGCTGTGAGTGTCCCTGTTCAAGCCCTGCATGGGCTCCTTTGGTGCTCATCGCTACAATAGCATTATCTGCCGCGCTTTCCAGGGCATGGGTGGATCAGGGGTCTTTTCCTCGTGCCTTTCCAGCCTGATCCGAATGCTTCCCCCTGAGAGGTTCGATCTCGCCAGTGCCGTGGGGTCAGGCGTGCTGACGTTCGCGCTGATCCTGGGGTCCTTGATCGGAGGCGGCATCAGCACCTCTGGCGACTGGCGCTGGATCTTCCTGTGCAAGTATGGATGAGCCACTTTCCCACCAACTCCCTAATCAGCCGATGAGGTCTTAGTGCTGACATGCACGCCTCTCTTCCTAGTGTCCCCGCAGGAGTCGTGGCTTGGATCAGCATCTATTTCCTGGTTCCGAGAGACTTTGACAGCACCAGCTCGCCTGCATCCGCTGTCCGATTGAGGCCGTGGAGCTTCGCCACCAAAGCGGACACTGTAGGCTGCCTGCTTCTCCTCGCGTTTTCCGTCCTCTTCGTGGCCGCATTCCAGGAAGCGAATGTCCGGTACGCGTGGTCATCAGCCACAACCGTCAGCATCCTGACCATATCCGGCCTGCTTCTCGTTGGGTTCATCGCCTGGGAGTGGCTCGTAGCCAATCGCAAGTGCTGGGGGTTCGAGCCCATCCTGCCCTGGGGCATTCTCCGTAACCGAGTACTCCTAGGAGCCATCCTGTAAGTCCAAACCCCAAACCAACCAACCAACCCAGCCAAAGAGCGCCCAAACCAACTAACCAACCAAATAACCAACTAACCACCCTCCCTCCATCAGAGGCTGCTTCCTCACCGGCCCCGCGGTGACAATCCTCTACATCGAACTCCCGCAACGATTCCAAACCGTCAACCAAAGCAGCGCCCTCCGCGCCGGTTTGCAAGTCCTCACCTTCGGGGTGGGCTCGCCCGCCGGCGCCGCGATATGCAGTCTTCTGGCGGGACGGTTCGGATGCCCTTTCGTCTATCTCGCGGCGGCAGGGTCCGTGCTGCAGATCGTGGGGGCGTTCCTCCTCGCCTCGGTGCCGGCGACGCTCCGCATCTGGCCGGGCCAGTACGGCTACATGGCTATCACGGGGGTGGGGACGGGGATCTCGATTGCGGCGCTCTACATGTGCGTTCCGGTGGTGGTTCGTGGGTCGACGGATCAAGGTAACTAAACTTATTGTAGTTCTCGTTTGTCTGGTTCAGGCTAGTGCTTACAGCCCGCGCTATTGGCAATAGTGTCCCTTCCACCCCCTTTCTGCCTGGGTCAATGATGCTAACACTAGTGTTGATTAGCTACGGCGATGGGCTTGACGCTTCAAGCGCGCATGATCGGGGCCTCGCTGGGGGTGGCGATCGTCAACAGTATCTTGATCGATTACGTCGAGGGCCATCTTCCGGGGACTATCAGTGATGTGCATGTGCTTTCCGGGCTCCCGGCGGGGGTTCAGGAGGAGGTTCGCAGAGTCTACGCGGAGGGATATGGTCGACAGATGTATGCGGTGGGGGCATTTGGGGCGGCGCAGTGGATTGCTGTGATGTTGATGTGGAAGAGGGAGCAGGTTCGGTTTGTGCAGTGATTCAAAAGGGGGTTGAGTCATTAGTTACAACTAGTTAGAGCCATACTCTACTGACAGGACTATCTCACCCCGAATATCACCCCATACAACCAAAGTATCTCTAATCTCCCACAGCAATCTATCAACCACCACCACCCCCCATCCCCCAAATCAACCCTCTATACTACACCCCCCTCCTTCAACGCCCACCGCACCAACCCCGCAATCCCACTCGTAACCCTCTCCGTGCGCGGAATTTCATGCCCCCCACCATGATCGAACATTTTTCTTGAGCCCTCCTCACAAGCCTGCGACAACTGAATCCCGGCCGCAAACCTCGGATCCCGATTCCCATACACATGCACCGTCGGCACTCCAATCTTGACCTTCTGTGCGGGCGGCACAATCGCCTTCCGGATCGCCTGTTCCTCCTCCTCTACCGCCACCCCCACCCCCGCACTCCACCGCTGCGACCCCTTCAACAGAATCGCCGCGGCGTCCGCCTGCGCCGCCAGCGCTTGTCGGGAGACCCGATCCTGCTCCCACACCTGCGGCGCAATCTCGTACCCGACCTGCTGCATGATAGCGAGCGGGGCGCCCGCACAGATAAAAATCGCGGCGTGGAAGGGGAGGGGTGCGGGGGGGTGTTGGGCGAGGTGGAGGAGGGCGTAGGCGCAGGCGACGGCGGCGCCCTGCGAGAAGCTCATGACGGCGGCGTAGGGGCCGTGGGTGCTGATGTGGTCGTGGAGGTGCTGGCGGCAGGTTTCGATCTCGGTGGGGGTGTCGTCGCGGTACCAGGCGTAGTAGGGGGGGGCGTAGAAGAGGTCGATGCCTGCGGCGGGGTCGCTGGGGTGGAAGCCGTCGAGGAAGTCCCATTCGATGGGGAGGTCGGTGAGTCGGGCGCGGAGGGCCGCTGGTGATGGAATTTAGTTACTAGTGTCTCGATGGGTGGGGACTGCGACTCGCCTGTCTGGGACTTGAAGATTGCACCGCTGGTGCCTTTGCCGTGTAGACAGAGGATCTTCATGTTGGTGGATGGCGCAGCGGGAGAGAGGCAGTCAGTGTGAAACTTGGAATGGAGAGGAAGGCGGGAGAGGGTGAAGTGTCGAGGGAGACTGCCAGGTTGCGCCTGGTAATGTCGGCCACTACTGCTGCAGGTGTTTGTTGGCGCTCGCGCGCAGCAACGGATCAGTCAGATCCCCTGCATCGACCCGAATCAATGCTCCGATGGCGTTTGGTGATTTCGAGCACGACCGTTGGTGGGGGAGTTGCTGTGTAGTGTTGGCATACTACTACCAACTTCTTAAATACTATGAGATAGAAGATGGGTTTACCAAGGAGCCATCAGCATTGTGTAGATACTCCGCGGGGTATTTGATGTCCGAAGTCTTCGGGCAGCTGTGACTCAGCATACTACTTAACTACATATTAGTAGTATATATTTGGTGCGACAGCAACCTCATGGAATGGATTTCACTTATTTGAAGACTTAGCAAGGAGTCATTGCCGCTGGATATTTGTGACTTTGAAACATGTCGAAGTAGACATACACCACATGTTAGACTCAGCTCTCCCAGTTGTAGTATCCCATGGCACGAGCATACTGGATTGCTGCGGAAATTCAGCGACTTTCTCTTTCTGCTTCAGGTCGAACGGGGCGCCGCTTTTGCTTATTAAGTAGCCTAGAGCGTGGGGGCAGTAACTAACTTATAAAAGTGCGTGTTCTGAGTAATCCAGAAGTAATCCCGGGTTACTCTGGCAGTAAATACGAGAGAAATAACTAACTTAGTAACTTACCCTAGAAGCTGATCTAATTTTACTAGTACTGGATATATAATCTAGGAAACCAAGTTAGTGATAAGTTCGATCTACACCCAAAATCCAGACCCCAACGATATCCAGACTTGGATCTGTAGAGACATATCAGAAACCAACAACAAACAGCAAACACCACAACCACTGCGACACGCCGCATCAAAACAAAAACATCTGATCCGTCGCCTTCGATATAACCCCGGGCTGCTTATATCCCAACTCAACCAAATTCTTCTTCATCGCCTCAATCATCGGTGGCGGCCCACAGAGAAACACCCGAGTGTCGGCAGCCGGCGCCGGGAACGCCTCCTGGATCAGCTCCTGCGTCACGAACCCCTTTCTCCCATCCCACTTGCCCTCCGGACGCGAGAGCACATACTCCACGCAGAACCGCCCGGGGAATAGTGCCAATGGATTTGAGAGCGGATTTGAGGAGTAGGGTGTCGGCGCGGGACGGTCGGTAGGGCTTGTGGGATGCGAAGCTCTCCTGGACGTCGAGCTTGATGGAGAGCCAGACGGTAAGAGCACCGGTCAGACTGATTTGAAGAGCGCTGTCAATGCCCACCCCGGACCAGAAGGAGGATTGGGAGGTTGTTCCAGAGGGAAGATGGATTTCTTGGAGGAGATGCGGGAGGAACAGTTGAGGCTGGCGCAGTATCCCGAGCCCGTTGCTGTATACACTATACCCTAGTCCAGCAGCTAGGCCGAGAGGAACGGCCGCGAGGAGCGATTTGACTAAAAGCCCAACGGTGGACCGCTGTCGCTTGCGCACGTCGACTGCAGCGACCTGGGAGACTTTCTCGAAGGTCGGACGGTACACCTCAATGGCTTCAGCTTGGTCCTGCGGTTCCGGCCAGTCAATTCGGTGCTCACATGGGAGACTTGAAGTGAAAGAAATATACCTCAGCTGCAAGCGCTCCGATCAGATATGGCTCGAGAAGTTCGCGGGCTTCGTCCGAGTGTCCGGTCTCCTCGAAGGCCTCAGTGGCATCTAAGCCAGCCACTTCACCACCTGGGTGGTCATCAAGCCAGGTAGTGATGTTGTAGAGACTAAATGTGTGAGTATTAGGATTACCAACAGCTACATGACCAGGGCATTGATACCTTTATTAGGCAAAATAATCCAGCCATCGTCTTTCTTGTTATGACTTCTAACCTGCTCGAGGATGTATGTAGTTGATGCCATGAGGGCTGACCGGGGATTGTTGATAATTGCGACAACAGACGGTAAGATGAAGGAATAATCAAGTGTGTTCATGGTGTGAGGAACGCGAGGTTTCGTTGCTCATATATCGGTTAGGACAGTGCCAGCCATTCAAGACCTTCTACGTCGACGATAATAGGAATGTTGCCGATTGCCACTGTCAAGAAACTGAGACTGTGGATACCGAGCGGGCCTCGTAAGTACTCCGTACGAAAAGTAGATTGTTCGCTCATTGCTCGATGCATAGCTTCTGACATTCGAGGTTGATGTGGAAAATATGATATATGTGTTCCGAACTCCGAGCAGCGTACACACAATGACAGTGCCTCTATATAAAACCAGAGAATCAATGCTCCCGTTTTCACTCTGGCACAATCCTGGCTTCACTTTTGCAAACACCTAATCACAATACCCTTGTGTCTGACCCAATTCACAAGATTTTTAAAGCAGCCTATGGATATGTCGCTCAAAACATTCTATCTTATCGGTGACAATACCTCGGTGCAGGATGTAGCTGTGCAGCCTACATGGAAGATTGAAGACCTCAAAAGAGCAGTGGGCCTCGCCCTACATATAGTTCAACCGCTGGGTAAATCGTTCCAGATGAACCTTAGAAATAGAGCCTAGGAGTATATGGATTGTGTGCTTCTGATTCCTTGAGTGGATGTCATGATGGGATGCCGGCTATACGGTGGGTGCTTTTGGATGGCCCAGAAAGTCGAGTGAAAGTCGAGTGAAACTCTAGTATAGCTATTCGTCATTTGGTAGACTGTGTGTTGAAGATACAGGAGTGGAAATCATAATGGGTATTTGGTCATCTGACGACGTGATGTACTACGGCAAAGGGTATCCAATTACGGGGAAGCTCAAATTTCTTCTTATGATTGGGTCATGTCTCAAAAGAACATGATCTAAGTATGATACGTTGGGATGTCTTAAAGCATGTGTGCTGTGAAAGAGACTAGACCGCCATGGCAACACAACCGCAAGTTTCGATGAGAGCCCTAGTAGCCCAGTAAAAGTCATCGCATTGCGATCTCACAGAGTACCAACCTACTGGACGCTGGCAGACCAGTCCGAGACGGTGAGCGTTGCGGGACCACCCGTGAAAGGCTCGGTGCCGAATTGGAGCGCTATCAGGTAATCTCTATCAGAACAAAGCTCTCCCACAGACAGTGTTTGGGAAAGTGGAGGGAGGAGAGGTTGGAATGGCTTACTGATGAGATACTGGCTACTGGCGGGAAAGCCGTGGTTCTGCGTCACGTACTTGAAGAAATCGTTGACGTCGCCCTGAAACGAGGTGATCGGGGTCGGAGCCACAAAGCTGTATGTTTTCTGCGCCCCGTTGACGCCGTACCACAGCTCCCAGGTCTGGCCCTCGACCGTGGCGGTCGCGATCTGGGATCCAAGGGGTCTGAACTCCGCCGTAGCGAGCAAGCCCTATTTTATTAGAAAAGCAGGGTGAAATATTACACTCAGTTCGCATGCCGCTGGGCCGTTGCATTGTTAGTGTTGGGGACCGGACATACCAGATCATAACTTCATAGTCCCCACTCCAGGACGTCCGCGCGGATGCCCGTGTTGTCATAGCTCCACCGGGCGGCGGTGGGGATCCGGCTGATCTGGCTGACGAGCTTCTTGTCGAAGCTCAAGCCGGAGTTGGCGTAGCTCTTAACTCGAGTTCTCCCCGCCGGACCAGTTCCATTTCGTCGTCCAGGAGGTGCCAGCGCTGGAGGCGGAGTTCACGGTGGTGCATTGCGAGCCGGAGCCGGCGTCTTTGCCCCACAGGTTGTTGTTGATGGTGTACACGCCACCGGTGTAGGTGGCGTATTGATCGCAGAGTTGGGCCTGTTGGGCGACGGCGGCGCCGGCGGCGAGAGATGTCAGGAAGTAAAAGGCCTTCATATTCAGAAATGGGAAATGCTTGTTGTGGTATTTGATTAGGGATGAGGTGCTGGTCACTGAGATGGTGGCTCTGACCGGAGATTTATAGCTTGGATATACATATTGCAGCCGAGACAGACGCGGCTTGACTATCATGTTTGTCTGTTTGAGGAGTCCGAGACAGTTAGCACATTTGCCCAACTCAAGTCCGAGGCTAGTATATCAAAAAAGTCCGATTCCGACGATTCTGACCCAGACCCCGGAGAATTTGGCTGGAGATCTTGGTATAAATTTAGCCTCGTTTCTGGAATGTGGGGCTGGACCCTGAATGACGGCCAAAAAGGTCAGGGTAGGGCAAGAGCAAGGGCAGAGGCAGCGAGACATTGGGACTTAGCTCTTTGGCTGGAGACTCATTTCCGGGCTCGCTGAAAGCCCTTCTTATACTGTCATCCTTAGGTGGTTTCTAGAGGCCAGGTGTGAGATTACATCGCACTGGAGTATCAGGGGTCGCGACCACCACGGTTATACACGGGCCGGGGCGATGTGGGGCTCATCGAGAATCGGTAGAGCCTGCTGAAAGCCTGACAATAACCCGAGGTTGACTGGCCCTCTGCACTTACTACTGTGTACTTTGAGAGGAGCAATGGTTATACTACTGGTTCTAATGCAGAAGGGTGTGTATGTACAACAAATTGTAAACTTGAACTCGGATCTTTTGATGCTGTTTATACATATTGTCTTTGAATATACATTAGGCACCTACTTACAGCCCGAGAGTATCGAAAATAGCACCTCGTGGTTGCTTGGTTTCGCCTAAGCGCGGGACTGAACACAATACAAAACAAAATGAACAAGCTCTAGAACAAACCAGCTGCATCATAAACCTTTTTAGTGCACGTTTCGTCATGGAGGGAGATAGCAGTTCTATAGAGGAGCAGAATGAACTTGAATTCTGACCTGATTAGTGCATATTGAACAGCACTAGAACAAACCAAAGTCAAGGCATGAAAAAACAACTACTCCAATACGATATCTTATACGAGCTGACACGCATCCTTTCTACTCACGAGCGGATGCGTCTTATTGAACAAATTGGTTGGGTCATACTTCGCCTTGAGCAGGCGTAGCCGGTCCAGATTCTCGCCAAAGAGCTCCTTACCACTGCGGTCGCCAGCTATACTTCCAGTCAGCATAGTTGAATTGAAGGTTGAAAGGATACCATCGACTCACTTTCGACAAAATTAGAATAAACCACCGCACCCGCTGCCTCCTTCCCCTCCCTTTTCTCTGCCTCAGCGGTGATCAACGCCTTGAGATGCCGCCCTTTCTCTCCCGCGCGCGCATCATCCTTCTCATCCAACCACCAGAGCTGCACGACCCCGTTCTGACACCGACTCCGGTTCGCAAACGCCATCTCTCCTCGCGGGACCGCGGCCACTTTCCCGAGATGGCCAAATTCAAACACGATATACGACCTCCGCCAGGCCGGCTCCTCCTGCAGAATCGCCCCAAATTCCGTCAGCACCGAGCGCGCCAGCCCGGGCCGCAGCGGCATCGCAAACGAGAAGCCCTTGGTGTTCTTCCGGTCTCCATGCACCGCGATCCCATTCAATAACGCGTTGACCTGGCAATACGGGATCATCGCCAGGGTATTCATGACGGGATCGAGTTCGAGCAGTGGGGCGTACCGTCGTCTTGCCTCTTCCTCACTCGTGATTGATACCACGACTGCGAGGATGGTCGGCCCCGTGCCACGGGGCGCACCCGGAGGCACCGCCAGGAAGCAGTCAATGGCCGATCGACCATCAGCCCCTGCCCCCTCATCCGCCACCAACTCATTTGCGAACCCCACCACTCTCTCCAGCTTGTCCGGGGTAAAGCCCAGTAAGCCCGCGAATACCTCGTTCTTCTGTTCATGGGCCTGGAAGGTGAATTCCGTGACCACCCCAAAGTTATGCCCGGCGCCGCGGAGGGCCCAGAACAGATCCGGGTGGAGGGTCGGAGAGGTAGCCAGTACGCGGCCGTCGGCTAGCACGATCCGCGCGGCTAGGAGGTTGTCAATCGTCAGCCCGTACAGGCCCGTCAGCCAGCCGTAGCCCCCGCCCAGCGTGAGGCCCCCGATGCCCGTGTGGTTGACGATCCCGCCCACGGTCGCGAGACCGTGCTGGCCCAGCGCGGTGTCGATATCCTCCCAGAGCGCTCCACCCTGCGCGGTGATGGTTCGTGCCTCTGGATCGACGGTGACCCCGCGCAGGCGCGAGAGCGAGAGAAGTAGTCCACCCGCGGTGGAGGCGGCACCGGACGTGGAGTGGCCCCCGCCTGCGATGGCCAGGTCCATTCCGTGAGTTTGTGCAAAGGTGAGGGCGGTGGAGATGTCCTTCTCGGTGCTGGGGAGGATGACGAGGGCCTAGAGGGTGGGTTAGTATCAATCGTGGAAAGAATGTTGGGGGAGGTCAACATACAGCGGGCTTCTCTGCGCCATCGGACCAGCGCTTGATCGAGGCGCGGTATTCCTCCGAGCCAGGGAGAAGGACGACCGAGTCAGGCAGCTGATCCCGCAGCTCCTGGATAGTACTCATATTCAACATACTGGGCGACATGGTGGTGAGACACTGTGCAATCAAGCAGCAGGATACGGAGGGGAGGGCATGCCATGGTAGCGTAACATAGGGTGCAAGGCATTTATCTACATACAGGTCTGTAGATCACAAAGGAGAGTCAACAACACGGATACGAGGTCATTGGGCGCAAGCTTCGTGGGTGACGCAGGGATACGGGTGGATCTTCTTTATCTTCCCGCCGTGTCCCATGGTGCGCACACGTATTTGATATCACTAAAACTTGGTGATTGACCCGTTGTGGCTCGACGCCTGCGTATCAGGATATGTGTCTTAACTACTTTAAACCTACTCAGCGGTTCATATTGCCGTTGCAAACATATATGACCACAGGGTGTAAAGATGAATGCAAGTGTTTATAGCAGGCGGTGGCGAACATGCCCTAAATGCCGGGCGATGCCGCGATTGGGGTTTAAAAGTTAATATGCGGGTTAAAATCAGTAGCTCGACAGCTCTTAGCAATCCGATCACCACCGCTGCTCAGTGAATAGACAACTGCAAAATATTTTTGGTTCTAAACCAAGATCTAGCACATACGACCACAGGGTGTGGAAAACAGGGCTTCCCGTCCGCTCAGCCGTACTTAAGCCACCTATTGAACACGGCCGAGTAGGATATTAACCCTTTCTCAGTCGCTGCTTTATGAATGAGCAACGCTAAGACAAAGAGTGAGTGTGGATGATTTGAAGTGATGTTGTCATAAGCGTGGGTGAGCAGAGTAAGCAGAGTAAGTAATAGATAAGCAATTAAATAACCAAGCAGACCAGCCAGACAACTAAGCAAGAAAAAAAAGTTAAATAGGATCTTTGACCTAATTATCTATTCTTTTTCGTCTATTAAATAAACTTATACTTAGTAAATAATCTAAAAAGTAATACTATATTAAAACTTAGTATATTATATAATAATAAATCAAGAAGAAGCAGGGACAGAGAAAGATTAAGAAGCTCTAAAAAACCAGTAATTATTTAGTTTTACTATAGAGTACTAACAAATTATAAAATAGAAAGAGAATAAGATATATTATAAGAAGAGAGCTCTGGCTACTAATTGTAAGGAATAAACAATAGGACTTATTCAAAACAATAGCCGTTCGGCCAGCATTACCTGTCAAGGGCTAAAAAGCTTGTGTAGCAAAGATAATAAGTTGCTAATCCAAAGTCAAATTACTTAGAGAACTATCTAAAACAATCAGCCCTTGACCTGATATTTATATTACATAGAGGAGTCTGTGGAGTAGGATTCCCAGGGAGTTTACTAGCTTAATATAAAGAACTACTAACTAGTAAAGTCTATTCTACTAGTTAGTAGATAAAGACTTACTTCTAATAAAGAATCTAGATAGAATAGAATTTTATAAGGTCTACTATTAGATATTTTACTAACTTTAGTCTTTTATATTATTCTTTTCTTTAGACTATATCTTCTCTAAAGCAGAGTAGAAGAGTAGAATTATATTTTACTCTAGCTATTACTCTAGTACTATTATATCTTTAACTATTTCTAGAGGTTTTTAGTTAGATTATTGTTGGAGTTTCAGTTCTTTTCAAATAGAATTAATTAGGGCTTTATTTAACTTTCACTTTTCCATACAAACTGAGTATAGAAGTGAAGTCAAAGCAAGGTCAAAATCAAAGATAATTAAAATCAAAAGGATCAAAGATAGAATAAATAAGGAAATAAACAAGCCACTGATTTTAATACATATCCGGTCAACTGGTTCAGGATGATTTAGGATGATCCTCAGGAAATCATTAAATAAAGCAGACTATTGAAGCTAAAATCTTTTGTTTATTGATTTCCTAATTAGGAAATCAAAATATTCAGAATACAGAGATGAGAATCCAGGGTGAGAATATAGGGGTAAATTAGCCAGGGATGGATTGGGCTGGAACAATGGTTCAAATGGCTTAATCCAGGAATTAGGGCTAGGGTTTAGTAGTCAGGTGAGCTGCCAATCTGATATACCCCTATAATTTTATAGAACTTAGTAGTTCTATCAAAATTAAAGTAAACAGACAGGTAAATATACTACTAAAATAGAAAAAAGATAAATAATCAAGTTCTTACTATATTGAGTTGGTTAATAAATTACTAGTATTTCTAACCTCTAAACTACTTAGTTAGACCATCAGCTTTTATTCTATTAATTAGAATCTAATAAATATTAATAGTCTTATTCAGGGCTTCCTATCTAAGCTAGTAATTTATAATATCTATATGCTTCAGACTAGTCTAAAAAGAAAAGATAGAACTAGTTAGTATTTAGACTATCTGGGTATTGTTATATAATATAGAAAGGTAGTGTTCAGGGTTAAACCCTATTTAGTTAAAAAATCATCTCTATTAAAGCAGTTACTTGGCTGTAGTAGTTAGAGCTAATAGTTTAGCCTTAGTAGTAAATAAGATTATATAGTATTGTTTCTTACTCAGTTAATTAATAGGCCTATTGAATAAGTAAATAATATACCCTATTAAGCTAGTATGATCAAAATTATTATTAAAGCTAGTATTACTAGCTATATGGAAAACTGCCTGATTAGGACTAGGATTATATTTAATAGCCAGGTCCTTTGTTTCTTCTAAATAGAAAATCAAGTGGTCCACTGCCCTGAGATATTTAGGGCTTGGATTAGTTAGGTATTCTGTAAGTAGTTGATATAATTTGGCTATATCAGGCCTAGTCCAAACTACAGGATATAGGGCTGACTCTACTTTTTGCTGAAATTTATGAATCTGATTAGCTAAGGTCTTAAAAAGTGGGTTCTTAATTAATTTCTTACTTAAGAGTAGAGACTTAGGGCTTTTAAGGTATTCTAGATTAAATTTATTAATAATTTTATTAATATAGGTTGATTACTTAATCTATAGCTTCTGATTTAGGTGATCATGTGATATCTAAATATTTAAAAATAATATAGATTTACCAAGGTTCTTTACATTAAATAATATTATTAATTTTTTCTTAAATTTATTGAATTTCTCTTGATTTAATTAGTAGAATATACAGATTATGTTACCCATAAATATTAATAAAATTAGATAATTATTAATATAGATATATTGATTCTCTTTAATAGGGCTGAGCCCTAGGGCTTCAAGCTTTACTCTAAGGATCTTCTGCCAAAGGAGGGGTGATTATCTTAGACTATATAGAGTCTTCTGTAATAGATAAACTATTTGTTTATTTCCTAATCTAGGAAGAGGGCCTATATAGATCTTTTTCTTAATAGAGCTATTAAGGAAGGTGGTGACAGTATCTAATTAATATATTTCTAGATTAAATACTGCAATCAGGCCTAGAATAATCCTTAGGGATCTAGCTGTAAGTATACTAGTGCAGGTTTCTAAATAATCAGAGATCTATAAATCTTTCTAAATATATATCTAGGCCTTGAATCCAGCTAGTTAATCTTTTTTATTAAATTTATAGGTCTATATCTATTTTAGTAGTAGGACTTTCTTATTCTTTGTATTCTATATTAAACACGTGATCCAGGTGCCTAAGGCATTTAATTAATTAAGTTCTATCTTTAAAACTTAAATAAATTAAGATAAATAGAAGTAACTTATTAATCCCCTCTAGTTAGTAGATAGTAGTAGAAGCTGGGATTTATTAATAGTAGGGATTTCCCCTTTATTAATACAGTTGACTATTATTTGAATAGCTTAGAGAACTAGTCTCTTTTAGAAATAGTCTAGATTAGATGATTTAGACCTCTCCCTTTTTAATCCTCTAATTAGTTCTATATTAAGAAAATCGATTTTATTAAAAGCCTTTTAATTAATAGTGGAATTATTGATAAGGACTATAAGTAGTAAGGCAGGCAGTAAGTCTTTAAGGGTAGAAGATATATTATCAAGGACTATATCCTCCAAGGGTTCTGTATGATTATATGATTCCTCTGGGTTATGGGGTTCCTCTAGGTTATAGGATCCCTCTGAATTATGCGAGTCCTCTAGATTATATAATTCCTCTAGATTATGTGATTTTAGCTTAGAGATATCCTTGATTTCTGAGTCATCTGATAAAGATGGTTCTTGATTAATTAATTTAATATCTGACTATTTAATTTGGATTGAATTAATCACCTGGGTAAGCTATTGTTTTGTTAATATACTTCCTAATTCAGAAGTTTATTTATAATTAGACTCTTTATTAAATATAATATTATATATAGATATTATTTAGTCAAGGATAGGAATCTATATTTACTAGATATTTAAAGCTCTATATCTAATAAGGAATCCAATAAGGGCTCTGGGCTCTAGTTTATTTTCTTTTAGTAGATTACTGATCTGGGTATAGATATATGATCTATACTTCCTTAAATAGAAAAGGTCTAGTTTCTCTAGCAACTATAAGGATTATTATAGAAGGCTTTTCTAGACAGTTCCATAGGGGGTTTCCTAATTAAGTTGTTTATTTAGCATCCTATTTAGAATATATATAGCTGTTTCTATGATTTCAGGCCAAATAAATAGTAGTAGGCCTGAATTAATTAATAAATATCTTATTTTAGAAGTAATTAGGGCTCCAGCCCTCTCAGAGAAAGGATTCTACTCAGGCTAGTATATAAACAAATAATTAATAATCATCCTCTTAGAGCTAGCCTAAATTAGGAAGGTATTGAGATTCCTATTCTAATCTAAATAAAATCACTTAGGCATGGTTCTATATTAATTAATTATATAAATAATTATATCAATAATTAACTGTAAGATATCTGATTTAGAAGTTAGGGCTTGCCCTAAGTAAAATTTTAAATAGAAATAATAGAGATAACTAATATATCTCTGTTTATTCTATATAGTAGTTATATAAATCAGGTCCTAATATAGGGTTTCAAAGGGCTTGGTGCCTGGGTTGATTTTCTATCTTAAAATCTAATAATTTAATTAGCTGATTCGGCAGGTAGGGTATTTCCGGATTAGTTCTAGCTTAATATTAGTTAATTGAATACCCTGAGTCTTTTAACTAAGGTGTCTTAGGGCTTCTTCTTCTAGATACCCTAATCTATTATACTATTCTTTCATGGTTCTATTTAAAATTTAGGGCTTTTCAGATGTTCTGATTAGCTATTTAATTATTAGATTAAGAATTATTAAGGATTTAACTGATTATTCTTATTAAATAAAATATAGCCTATAAATCAGCTTAATATAGTAGACTAGTATTCTATTAGCTATTTGTAAAAGAGCGTATTTTCTATTATAGAATAATCTGGTTTCCTAAGCCTTCCAGCCTGATATGATATTATGGTGGAATCCAGAAACAAAGACAATATCCTTTAATTTAAAAATAATACTATTCCCCTTTGGGCAGGTGGAATAGAATAGGACTGTTCTATATCTCTAAATAGTATTAGAGATATTCCTAATATAGATATAATTATTATCAACTAGTCTATAATTAATAAATAATTCTAATAAATTACATACATAACTATTAAATACAGTGTCGAATATCTATTATCTTAATAGATTTATTGATATATTTCCTAGTTCAGAAGTCTATTAATATTTTAATAGGGTGAATTTAGATAGATATTTCTCTATTTATTAATTTTCAAAGATTTCTAGAGTAATAGGGGTTGTTTAATAAGCTTGACAAGTCTTTTTATAGATATATCTGAATTTTAGGTTCTTATAGACTTGCCGAAAGCAGTTTAGCACTTCTGGATCAGATAACCATGTTGAATTTTAGAGGTCTTTATTAATATATTAACAGTCCTAAAAGTCATGGTTTCTATTATTCTTTCCTAATTTGCAGGGGCAGGATTGGCCACATAATCTCCCTTTTCGGGGATTAATTTGTGTATTACCGTTTTCAGTAGTTTGTTTATCACTTTGATCCTAGAAGGTGGCATGGCTCACCCTATTTTGTTTATTAATAGAATACCTGTTCTGGTAATTTAACCGAATCCAGTCACGTGCCTTGCGGGTTAGTTCAAGGAATTCAGGGATTTCTTCCTGACTGTTTTCAATTTCAATAAGCCTGGACTACTATATTAATACAAAGGTGCCTATTATTTTATGAATAAATTTAAGAAAGTTAAAAAGCACTCTAATTAGCTTCTTAATCTTACTAATTTAAAGCTCTACTACTTTAGAATATATTAATTCCTATTAACTAATATAGCTCTTAATAGGACCCTTTATTAAGATCCTAAGACAGTGATATCAATTTATAAGATCTCACTTCCTTGATTAGTTGGTTGGTACTAGGCGGTTTCATAGGACTCGAAGGATTTAATAGGACTTTTCTAAATTAAGTATAGTATACTGATTTTGCTTGCTTAATATAGAATTAATCAATAGACTTAATAAGGCTAGTTCTGAAGCAGTTTTATTAAATTTCTTAAGATTCTAATAGTAGTCCTGCTTGGCTTTCTGATATAGCAGGTAGTCTGATTTATTTAAGTTGATTATTGAATTTACTGATGATTTGATCTGTTTCACACTAATAGTACTAGACCGGATTGGGTAGGCAGGCTCAGTTAGCAGTTCTGGGTTTATCAATTCCTATATCCCTTTGTTGATTGCGAATAGTCAAATTTGATTAATCTATAGAATCCAGTCATATGAATAATTTAATTATAGGATTCTATTAGATTACTGAATAATCTAATTGTTCATATTAAATAGAACTGACTGTAGTCGATTTAATTAACAGAGGGATTGAATAAATCAAAATAAGAGGTCTTCCGGGCTTATAACTATTAAAGTTTTAGTTCTTTTCAAATAGAATTAATTAGACCTTTATTTAACTTTCACTTTTCTATATAAACTAAATATAGAAGTAAAGTCAAAGCAAGGTCAAAATCAAAGATAATTAAAATCAAAAGAATTAAAGATAGAATAAATAAGAAAATAAACAAGCCACTGATTTCAATACATATCTGGTCAACTGGTTCAGGATGATTCAGGATAATCCTCAGGAAATCATTAAACAAAGCAGGCTATTTAAGCCAAAATCTTTTGTTTATTGATTTCCTAATTAGGAAATCAAAACATTCAGAATGCAGGGGTGAGAATCCAGGTTGAGAATGCAGGGGTAAATTAGCCAGGGATGGATTGGGCTGGAACAATGGTTCAAATGGCTCAATCCAGGAATTAGGGCTAGGGTTTGGTAGTCAGGTGAGCTGCCAGTCTGACAATTATATATATCTAATTTATTTTCCTAGATACTTCTTATATTTACTGTATCAGTTTAGATACTGGGTTTATTTATTAAGAATTTCTTCTATATAGAATTCTTTATCTTAGTCTATTAGTGTTACGGGACGGATGGATCGTACTGATCAAAACATGCCTTTAAACAAGAAGAAATAGCTGAAGAGCTATTTCATCTGTTTGTGCGAAATTCTTTTAGGTGTATGCGAACTAAGCTAGTGCTAGTTTAGTATATAGTATGCGAGGCCTCAGGCATCAACTAGTGTCTGAAGCTGAGCTCTATATCAGGGCCTTAGTTCTATAATAGAAGCCTCCCTCTCCTTCCTTATCTCTCTTCATAGTTTGTATTTGTACGATCAGTGGTACAGATTCGGGGTAATAGTTCTATGGTTTAGTTTTCTTCCTAGGCAGTATTATGGCTGGTTAGTAGATAGTATAAGTATAGATAGGGTCTATTTTATTTACTATTATTCTCTCTATTATATAATTCTTCTTAATCTAGTGAATCTAATAGTTCTTTAGTAAATAGAATTTTCTTTATACAGCTTATACAACCAGTTCTGGGGATATAATTAGGCTTAGCTATTAGCTTTATATAGAATATATGAAGTACTATATAAGAAGACTATTCCCCTCTTAAGTTAGTTCTCTTTTTTTTTTTTTTTAAGTATCTTCTCTTTCTTCTTAGTTTGTTCTTTTTCTACTTATATAATTTACTATTATCTTCTTCTTCTGCTGTATAATGCCTTCTCTTCCTAGTTCTGGAGCTAATAAGTCTAACTAATTAGATAATCTTCTTAGTTCTATTTACTATAATCTCTCTTAAACTTCTGCTTCTATCTTCAATTATAATTTACTCTTTATTCCTATATACTATTTGACTACTTAAATACTTGTACTAATAATCCTAAGTATTAGATTACTATATAATTATTAGTATATAGAAATAAGACTTTGCTCTAACTTTATTATACTTAGAACTAATAGTATATTTGGTACTTTCCTTATTATAAATTTAAGATAAGAGCTGATGCTCTTACTATTACTTAGATAAGATAATCTAGTATCTATATATAAAAAGCTGTCAGACTGGCAGCTCACCTGACTACCAAACCCTAGCCCTAATTCCTGGATTAAGCCATTTGAACCATTGTTCCAGCCCAATCCATTCCTGGCTAATTTACCCCTGTATTCTTACCCTGGATTCTCACCCCTACATTCTGAATGTTTTGATTTCCTAATTAGGAAATTAATAAACAAAGGATTTTAGCTTAAATAGCCTGATTTGTTTAATAATTTCCTGAGGATTATCCTGAATCATCCTGAACTAGTTGACCAGATATATATTGAAATCAGTGGCTTGTTTATTTCCTTAATTCACTCTATCTTTGATTCTTTTGATTTTAATTATCTTTAACTTTGACCTTGCTTTGACTTCACTTCTATACTCAGTTTATATGGGAAAGTGAAAGTTAAATAAAGCCCTAATTAATTCTATTTGAAAAGGACTGAAATATTAATAGTTATAAGCCCGGAAGACCTCTTATTTTGATTTATTTAATCCCCCTGTTAATTGAATTAGCTATAGTTAGTCTTATTTAATATAAATAATCAGATTATTCAGCAATCTGATAGAATCCTATAATTAAATCAGTCATGTGACTGGATTCTATAGATTAATCAAATTCAACTATTCGCAATCAACAAAGGGATATAGGAATTGGTGAACCTGGAACTGCCTACTGAGCCTGCCTACCCAATCCAGTCTAGTGCTATTAGTATGAAACAGATAAAATCATTAGTAAATTCAATAATCGACTTAAATAAATCAGACCGCCTACTATATAGAGAAGCCAAGCAGGACTACTATCAGAACCTCAAGGAATTCAATGAAACTGCTTTAGGACTAGCCTCATTAAGTCTATTGATTAATTCTACATTAAGCAAGCAAAATCAGTATACTATACTCAATTTGAAAAAGCCCTATCAAATCCTTTAAGCCCTATAAAACCGCCTAGTATTAATTAACTAATTAAGGAAGTGAGATCTTATAAATCGATATCACCGCCTAAGAACCTCAACAAAGGGTCCTATTGAGAGCCATATTAGTCAATAGAAATTAATCTATTCTAAGATAGTGGAGCTTTAAATTAGTAAGATTAAGAAGCCAATCAGAGTACTTTTTAACTTCCTTGAATCTATTTATAAAATAATAGACACCTTTATATTAATATAGCAGTCTAGGCTTATTAAAATTAAAAATAGTCAGGAAGAAATCCCTGACTTCCTTGAACTAACCCACAAGACACATGACTGGATTCGGTTAAATTACTAGAACAGGCAATCTATCAATGAAAATGGAGTGAGTCATGCTACCTTCTAGAACCAAAGTAATAAACCAGACTAAGATAGTAAACAAACTACTAAAAATAGAAATATATAAAAAAAGTCCTAAAAGGGGAGATCATATGGCCAATCCTGCCCCTGCAAGTCAGGAAAGAATAATAGAAACCATGACTTTCAGGACTATTAATATATTAATAAAGACCTCTGAAATTCAATATAGTCATCTAATCCAGATATGCTAAACTGCTTTCAGCAAGCCTGTGAGAACCCAAAATTCAGATATATCTATAAGAAGACTTGTTAAGCTTATTAAACAACTTCTATTATCTAAGAAATCTTTGAAAATTAATAAATAGAAGAATATCTATCTAAATTCACTCTATTAATATATTAATAGACTTCTGAACTAGGAAATATATCAACAAATCTATCAAAATAATAGGTATTCAACACTACATCCAATAGTTATATATATAATTCATTGGAATTATTCATTAATTACAGACCAGTTGATAATAATCATATCTATGTTAGAAATACCTCTAATACTATTTAGAGATATAGAACAGTCCTATTCCACTCCACCTGCCCAAAGGGGAATAGTATTATTTTTGAATTAAAGGATATTGTCTTTATTCCTGGATTCTATTATAATATCATATTAGGCTGGAAGGCTCAGGAAACTGGACTATTCTATAATAGAAAACACGCCCTTTTAGAAACAGCTAATAGAACCCTAGTCTACTATATTAAGCTAATTTATAGACTATATTTTATTTAATAGGAATAATTAGTCAAATCCTTAATAATCCTTAATTTAACAATTAAACAGCTAATCAGAACATCTGAAAAGCCCTATATTTTAAATAGAACTATGAAAGAATAGTATAATAGATTAGAGTATCTAGAAGAAGAAGCCCTAAAACACCTCAGTTAAAAGACTCAGGGTATTTAATTAACTAATATTAAGCTAGAACCAATCCAGAAATACCATACCTACCGAATCAGCCAATCAAATTATTAGATTTCAAGACAGAAAATTAATCCAGGCACCAAGTTCTTTGAAACCCTATATTGGGACTTGATTTATATAACTATTGTATAGAATAAATAGAGATATATTAGTTATCTCTATTGTTCCTATTCAAAATTTTACTTAGGGCAAGCCCTAACTTCTAAATCAGATGTCTTATAGTTAATTATTAATATGATTATTTATATAATTAATCAATATGGGACTATGCCTAAGTAATTTATTTAGATTAGAATAGGAATCTTAACATCTTCCTAATTTAGGCTAGCTCTAAGAAGATAATTATTAATTATTTACTTATACATCAGTCTGAGTAGAATTCTTTCTCTAAAAGAGCTGGAGCCCTAATTACTTCTAAAATAAGATATTTATTAATTAATTCAGACCTGCTACTATTTATTTAGCCTGAAACCATGGAAACAGCTATATATATCCTAAATAAGATACTAAATAAACAACTTGATTGGGAAATCCTCTATAGAATCATCTGGAAAAGCCTTTTATAACAACCCTTATAGTTGTTAGAGAAACCAGACCTTTTCTATTTAAGAAAGTATAGATTATATATCTATATCCAGATCAGTAATCTATTAAAAGGGGATAAACTAGGGCCTAGAGTCCTTATTAGATTCCTTATTAGATATAGAGCTTTAAATATCTAGTAAATATAGATTCCTACTCTTAACTAAGTAATATCTATATATAATATTATATTTGATGAAGAGTTAAACTATAAATAAACTTCTAAATTAGGAAGTATATTAATAAAATAACAGCTTACCCAGGTAATTAATTTAATCTAAATTAAATAGTCAGATATTGAATTAATTAACCAAGAACCATCTTTATTAGATAACTCAGAAATCAAGGATATCTCTAAGCTGAAATTATATAACCCAGAGGAATTATATAATCCAGAGAAATCCTATGATTCAGAGGGATCTTATAACCTAGAAGGACTCTATGACCCAGGGGAATCATATGACTATATAGAACCCTTAGAGGATATAGTCCTTGGTAATATATCTTCTACCCCTGAAGACTCACTATCTGCCTTATTATCTATAGTCCTTATTGATAATTCTACTATTAATTAAAAGGCTTTTGATGAAATTGATTTTCTTAATATAGAACTAATCAGAGGATTAAAAAGACAGAGGTCTAAATCACCTAATCTAGACTATTCCTAAAAGAGACTAGTTCTCTAAGCTATTCAAACAATAGTCAACTGTATTAATAAAGGGGAAATTCCTACTATTAATAAATCCCAGCTTCTACTACTATCTATTAACTAGAGGGGATTAATAAGTTACTTCTATTTATCTTAATTTATTTAAGCTTTAAAGATAGAACTTAATTAATTAGATGCCTTAGGCACCTGGATTATATGTTTAATATATAATATAAAGGATAAGGAAGTTCTACTACTAAAATAGATATAGATCTATAAATTTGATAAAAAAGATCAACTGGCTGGATTCAAGGCCTGGATATATATTCAGGGAGATTTATAGACCCCTGATTAGTTGGAAACCTGTGCTAGTATACTTGCAGCTAGATCTCTGAGGATTATTCTAGCTCTAATTATAGTATTTGATCTGGAAAT